>NW_027442624.1:0-94027 GCF_048569485.1 Anomaloglossus baeobatrachus | reverse complement strand
TGGAGATGATATTTAATAAAATAAGTAGAAATCCACTAAAAGTTTTGTTTGGTTATCTTGCAATCCCGAGATAATCGTCTCCATGCTCCAAATCCATTTTAAAGCCATTTTTAAGGCATTTCGCGCATACATGAAATGAACACATTTTTCTCCAAAACTATAACAGATGCAAGCTTGTCCTGTTTGGTGGAGATGATATTTAATAAAATAAGTAGAAATCCACTAAAAGTTTTGTTTGGTTATCTTGCAATCCCGAGATAATCGTCTCCCATGCTCCAAATCTATTTTAAAGCCATTTTTAAGGCATTTCGCGCATACATGAAATGAACACATTTTTCTCCAAAACTATAACAGATGCAAGCTTGTCCTGTTTGGTGGAGATGATATTTAATAAAATAAGTAGAAATCCACTAAAAGTTTTGTTTGGTTATCTTGCAATCCCGAGATAATCGTCTCCATGCTCCAAATCCATTTTAAAGCCATTTTTAAGGCATTTCGCGCATACATGAAATGAACACATTTTTCTCCAAAACTATAACAGATGCAAGCTTGTCCTGTTTGGTGGAGATGATATTTAATAAAATAAGTAGAAATCCACTAAAAGTTTTGTTTGGTTATCTTGCAATCCCGAGATAATCGTCTCCATGCTCCAAATCTATTTTAAAGCCATTTTTAAGGCATTTCGCGCATACATGAAATGAACACATTTTCTCCAAAACTATAACAGATGCAAGCTTGTCCTGTTTGGTGGAGATGATATTTAATAAAATAAGTAGAAATCCACTAAAAGTTTTGTTTGGTTATCTTGCAATCCCGAGATAATCTTCTCCATGCTCCAAATCCATTTTAAAGCCATTTTTAAGGCATTTCGCGCATACATGAAATGAACACATTTTTCTCCAAAACTATAACAGATGCAAGCTTGTCCTGTTTGGTGGAGATGATATTTAATAAAATAAGTAGAAATCCACTAAAAGTTTTGTTTGGTTATCTTGCAATCCTCGAGATAATCGTCTCCATGCTTCCAAATGCTATTTAAAGCCATTTTTAAGGCATTTCGCGCATACATGAAATGAACACATTTTTCTCCAAAACTATAACAGATGCAAGCTTGTCCTGTTTGGTGGAGATGATATTTAATAAAATAAGTAGAAATCCACTAAAAGTTTTGTTTGGTTATCTTGCAATCCCGAGATAATCGTCTCCATGCTCCAAATCCATTTTAAAGCCATTTTTAAGGCATTTCGCGCATACATGAAATGAACACATTTTTCTCCAAAACTATAACAGATGCAAGCTTGTCCTGTTTGGTGGAGATGATATTTAATAAAATAAGTAGAAATCCACTAAAAGTTTTGTTTGGTTATCTTGCAATCCCGAGATAATCGTCTCCATGCTCCAAATCCATTTTAAAGCCATTTTTAAGGCATTTCGCGCATACATGAAATGAACACATTTTTCTCCAAAACTATAACAGATGCAAGCTTGTCCTGTTTGGTGGAGATGATATTTAATAAAATAAGTAGAAATCCACTAAAAGTTTTGTTTGGTTATCTTGCAATCCCGAGATAATCGTCTCCATGCTCCAAATCCATTTTAAAGCCATTTTTAAGGCATTTCGCGCATACATGAAATGAACACATTTTTCTCCAAAACTATAACAGATGCAAGCTTGTCCTGTTTGGTGGAGATGATATTTAATAAAATAAGTAGAAATCCACTAAAAGTTTTGTTTGGTTATCTTGCAATCCCGAGATAATCGTCTCCATGCTCCAAATCCATTTTAAAGCCATTTTTAAGGCATTTCGCGCATACATGAAATGAACACATTTTTCTCCAAAACTATAACAGATGCAAGCTTGTCCTGTTTGGTGGAGATGATATTTAATAAAATAAGTAGAAATCCACTAAAAGTTTTGTTTGGTTATCTTGCAATCCCGAGATAATCGTCTCCATGCTCCAAATTCCATTTTAAAGCCATTTTTAAGGCATTTCGCGCATACATGAAATGAACACATTTTTCTCCAAAACTATAACAGATGCAAGCTTGTCCTGTTTGGTGGAGATGATATTTAATAAAATAAGTAGAAATCCACTAAAAGTTTTGTTTGGTTATCTTGCAATCCCGAGATAATCGTCTCCATGCTCCAAATCCATTTTAAAGCCATTTTGAAGGCATTTCGCGCATACATGAAATGAACACATTTTTCTCCAAAACTATAACAGATGCAAGCTTGTCCTGTTTGGTGGAGATGATATTTAATAAAATAAGTAGAAATCCACTAAAAGTTTTGTTTGGTTATCTTGCAATCCCGAGATAATCGTCTCCATGCTCCAAATCCATTTTAAAGCCATTTTTAAGGCATTTCGCGCATACATGAAATGAACACATTTTTCTCCAAAACTATAACAGATGCAAGCTTGTCCTGTTTGGTGGAGATGATATTTAATAAAATAAGTAGAAATCCACTAAAAGTTTTGTTTGGTTATCTTGCAATCTCGAGATAATCGTCTCCATGCTTCCAAATGCCTATTAAAACCCATTTCTAAGGCATTTCGCGCATACATGAAATGAACACATTTTTCTCCAAAACTATAACAGATGCAAGCTTGTCCTGTTTGGTGGAGATGATATTTAATAAAATAAGTAGAAATCCACTAAAAGTTTTGTTTGGTTATCTTGCAATCCCGAGATAATCGTCTCCATGCTCCAAATCCATTTTAAAGCCATTTTTAAGGCATTTCGCGCATACATGAAATGAACACATTTTTCTCCAAAACTATAACAGATGCAAGCTTGTCCTGTTTGGTGGAGATGATATTTAATAAAATAAGTAGAAATCCACTAAAAGTTTTGTTTGGTTATCTTGCAATCCCGAGATAATCGTCTCCATGCTCCAAATCCATTTTAAAGCCATTTTTAAGGCATTTCGCGCATACATGAAATGAACACATTTTTCTCCAAAACTATAACAGATGCAAGCTTGTCCTGTTTGGTGGAGATGATATTTAATAAAATAAGTAGAAATCCACTAAAAGTTTTGTTTGGTTATCTTGCAATCCCGAGATAATCGTCTCCATGCTCCAAATCCATTTTAAAGCCATTTTTAAGGCATTTCGCGCATACATGAAATGAACACATTTTTCTCCAAAACTATAACAGATGCAAGCTTGTCCTGTTTGGTGGAGATGATATTTAATAAAATAAGTAGAAATCCACTAAAAGTTTTGTTTGGTTATCTTGCAATCCCGAGATAATCGTCTCCATGCTCCAAATCCATTTTAAAGCCATTTTTAAGGCATTTCGCGCATACATGAAATGAACACATTTTTCTCCAAAACTATAACAGATGCAAGCTTGTCCTGTTTGGTGGAGATGATATTTAATAAAATAAGTAGAAATCCACTAAAAGTTTTGTTTGGTTATCTTGCAATCCCGAGATAATCGTCTCCATGCTCCAAATCCATTTTAAAGCCATTTTTAAGGCATTTCGCGCATACATGAAATGAACACATTTTTCTCCAAAACTATAACAGATGCAAGCTTGTCCTGTTTGGTGGAGATGATATTTAATAAAATAAGTAGAAATCCACTAAAAGTTTTGTTTGGTTATCTTGCAATCCCGAGATAATCGTCTCCATGCTCCAAATCCATTTTAAAGCCATTTTTAAGGCATTTCGCGCATACATGAAATGAACACATTTTTCTCCAAAAACTATAACAGATGCAAGCTTGTCCTGTTTGGTGGAGATGATATTTAATAAAATAAGTAGAAATCCACTAAAAGTTTTGTTTGGTTATCTTGCAATCCCGAGATAATCGTCTCCATGCTCCAAATCCATTTTAAAGCCATTTTTAAGGCATTTCGCGCATACATGAAATGAACACATTTTTCTCCAAAACTATAACAGATGCAAGCTTGTCCTGTTTGGTGGAGATGATATTTAATAAAATAAGTAGAAATCCACTAAAAGTTTTGTTTGGTTATCTTGCAATCCCGAGATAATCGTCTCCATGCTCCAAATCCATTTTAAAGCCATTTTTAAGGCATTTCGCGCATACATGAAATGAACACATTTTTCTCCAAAACTATAACAGATGCAAGCTTGTCCTGTTTGGTGGAGATGATATTTAATAAAATAAGTAGAAATCCACTAAAAGTTTTGTTTGGTTATCTTGCAATCCCGAGATAATCGTCTCCATGCTCCAAATCCATTTTAAAGCCATTTTTAAGGCATTTCGCGCATACATGAAATGAACACATTTTTCTCCAAAACTATAACAGATGCAAGCTTGTCCTGTTTGGTGGAGATGATATTTAATAAAATAAGTAGAAATCCACTAAAAGTTTTGTTTGGTTATCTTACAATCCCGAGATAATCGTCTCCATGCTCCAAATCCATTTTAAAGCCATTTTTAAGGCATTTCGCGCATACATGAAATGAACACATTTTTCTCCAAAACTATAACAGATGCAAGCTTGTCCTGTTTGGTGGAGATGATATTTAATAAAATAAGTAGAAATCCACTAAAAGTTTTGTTTGGTTATCTTGCAATCCCGAGATAATCGTCTCCATGCTCTAAATCCATTTTAAAGCCATTTTTAAGGCATTTCGCGCATACATGAAATGAACACATTTTTCTCCAAAACTATAACAGATTCAAGCTTGTCCTGTTTGGTGGAGATGATATTTAATAAAATAAGTAGAAATCCACTAAAAATTTTGTTTGGTTATCTTACAATCCCGAGATAATCGTCTCCATGCTCCAAATCCATTTTAAAGCCATTTTTAAGGCATTTCGCGCATACATGAAATGAACACATTTTTCTCCAAAACTATAACAGATGCAAGCTTGTCCTGTTTGGTGGAGATGATATTTAATAAAATAAGTAGAAATCCACTAAAAGTTTTGTTTGGTTATCTTGCAATCCCGAGATAATCGTCTCCATGCTCCAAATCCATTTTAAAGCCATTTTTAAGGCATTTCGCGCATACATGAAATGAACACATTTTTCTCCAAAACTATAACAGATGCAAGCTTGTCCTGTTTGGTGGAGATGATATTTAATAAAATAAGTAGAAATCCACTAAAAGTTTTGTTTGGTTATCTTGCAATCCCGAGATAATCGTCTCCATGCTCCAAATCCATTTTTAAAGCCATTTTTAAGGCATTTCGCGCATACATGAAATGAACACATTTTTCTCCAAAACTATAACAGATGCAAGCTTGTCCTGTTTGGTGGAGATGATATTTAATAAAATAAGTAGAAATCCACTAAAAGTTTTGTTTGGTTATCTTGCAATCCCGAGATAATCGTCTCCATGCTCCAAATCCATTTTAAAGCCATTTTTAAGGCATTTCGCGCATACATGAAATGAACACATTTTTCTCCAAAACTATAACAGATGCAAGCTTGTCCTGTTTGGCGGAGATGATATTTAATAAAATAAGTAGAAATCCACTAAAAGTTTTGTTTGGTTATCTTGCAATCCCGAGATAATCGTCTCCATGCTCCAAATCCATTTTATTAAAGCCATTTTTAAAGCATTTCGCGCATACATGAAATGAACACATTTTTCTCCAAAACTATAACAGATGCAAGCTTGTCCTGTTTGGTGGAGATGATATTTAATAAAATAAGTAGAAATCCACTAAAAGTTTTGTTTGGTTATCTTGCAATCCCGAGATAATCGTCTCCATGCTCCAAATCTATTTAAAGCCATTTTTAAGGCATTTCGCGCATACATGAAATGAACACATTTTTCTCCAAAACTATAACAGATGCAAGCTTGTCCTGTTTGGTGGAGATGATATTTAATAAAATAAGTAGAAATCCACTAAAAGTTTTGTTTGGTTATCTTGCAATCCCGAGATAATCGTCTCCATGCTCCAAATCCATTTTAAAGCCATTTTTAAGGCATTTCGCGCATACATGAAATGAACACATTTTTCTCCAAAACTATAACAGATGCAAGCTTGTCCTGTTTGGTGGAGATGATATTTAATAAAATAAGTAGAAATCCACTAAAAGTTTTGTTTGGTTATCTTGCAATCCGAGATAATCGTCTCCATGCTCCAAATCCATTTTAAAGCCATTTTTAAGGCATTTCGCGCATACATGAAATGAACACATTTTTCTCCAAAACTATAACAGATGCAAGCTTGTCCTGTTTGGTGGAGATGATATTTAATAAAATAAGTAGAAATCCACTAAAAGTTTTGTTTGGTTATCTTGCAATCCCGAGATAATCGTCTCCATGCTCCAAATCCATTTTAAAGCCATTTTTAAGGCATTTCGCGCATACATGAAATGAACACATTTTTCTCCAAAACTATAACAGATGCAAGCTTGTCCTGTTTGGTGGAGATGATATTTAATAAAATAAGTAGAAATCCACTAAAAGTTTTGTTTGGTTATCTTGCAATCCCGAGATAATCGTCTCCATGCTCCAAATCCATTTTAAAGCCATTTTTAAGGCATTTCGCGCATACATGAAATGAACACATTTTTCTCCAAAACTATAACAGATGCAAGCTTGTCCTGTTTGGTGGAGATGATATTTAATAAAATAAGTAGAAATCCACTAAAAGTTTTGTTTGGTTATCTTGCAATCCCGAGATAATCGTCTCCATGCTCCAAATCCATTTTAAAGCCATTTTTAAGGCATTTCGCGCATACATGAAATGAACACATTTTTCTCCAAAACTATAACAGATGCAAGCTTGTCCTGTTTGGTGGAGATGATATTTAATAAAATAAGTAGAAATCCACTAAAAGTTTTGTTTGGTTATCTTGCAATCCCGAGATAATCGTCTCCATGCTCCAAATCCATTTTAAAGCCATTTTTAAGGCATTTCGCGCATACATGAAATGAACACATTTTTCTCCAAAACTATAACAGATGCAAGCTTGTCCTGTTTGGTGGAGATGATATTTAATAAAATAAGTAGAAATCCACTAAAAGTTTTGTTTGGTTATCTTGCAATCCCGAGATAATCGTCTCCATGCTCCAAATCCATTTTAAAGCCATTTTTAAGGCATTTCGCGCATACATGAAATGAACACATTTTTCTCCAAAACTATAACAGATGCAAGCTTGTCCTGTTTGGTGGAGATGATATTTAATAAAATAAGTAGAAATCCACTAAAAGTTTTGTTTGGTTATCTTGCAATCCCGAGATAATCGTCTCCATGCTCCAAATCCATTTTAAAGCCATTTTTAAGGCATTTCGCGCATACATGAAATGAACACATTTTTCTCCAAAACTATAACAGATGCAAGCTTGTCCTGTTTGGTGGAGATGATATTTAATAAAATAAGTAGAAATCCACTAAAAGTTTTGTTTGGTTATCTTGCAATCCCGAGATAATCGTCTCCATGCTCCAAATCCATTTTAAAGCCATTTTTAAGGCATTTCGCGCATACATGAAATGAACACATTTTTCTCCAAAACTATAACAGATGCAAGCTTGTCCTGTTTGGTGGAGATGATATTTAATAAAATAAGTAGAAATCCACTAAAAGTTTTGTTTGGTTATCTTGCAATCCCGAGATAATCGTCTCCATGCTCCAAATCCATTTTAAAGCCATTTTTAAGGCATTTCGCGCATACATGAAATGAACACATTTTTCTCCAAAACTATAACAGATGCAAGCTTGTCCTGTTTGGTGGAGATGATATTTAATAAAATAAGTAGAAATCCACTAAAAGTTTTGTTTGGTTATCTTGCAATCCCGAGATAATCGTCTCCATGCTCCAAATCCATTTTAAAGCCATTTTTAAGGCATTTCGCGCATACATGAAATGAACACATTTTTCTCCAAAACTATAACAGATGCAAGCTTGTCCTGTTTGGTGGAGATGATATTTAATAAAATAAGTAGAAATCCACTAAAAGTTTTGTTTGGTTATCTTGCAATCCCGAGATAATCGTCTCCATGCTCCAAATCCATTTTAAAGCCATTTTTAAGGCATTTCGCGCATACATGAAATGAACACATTTTTCTCCAAAACTATAACAGATGCAAGCTTGTCCTGTTTGGTGGAGATGATATTTAATAAAATAAGTAGAAATCCACTAAAAGTTTTGTTTGGTTATCTTGCAATCCCGAGATAATCGTCTCCATGCTCCAAATCCATTTTAAAGCCATTTTTAAGGCATTTCGCGCATACATGAAATGAACACATTTTTCTCCAAAACTATAACAGATGCAAGCTTGTCCTGTTTGGTGGAGATGATATTTAATAAAATAAGTAGAAATCCACTAAAAGTTTTGTTTGGTTATCTTGCAATCCCGAGATAATCGTCTCCATGCTCCAAATCCATTTTAAAGCCATTTTTAAGGCATTTCGCGCATACATGAAATGAACACATTTTTCTCCAAAACTATAACAGATGCAAGCTTGTCCTGTTTGGTGGAGATGATATTTAATAAAATAAGTAGAAATCCACTAAAAGTTTTGTTTGGTTATCTTGCAATCCCGAGATAATCGTCTCCATGCTCCAAATCCATTTTAAAGCCATTTTTAAGGCATTTCGCGCATACATGAAATGAACACATTTTTCTCCAAAACTATAACAGATGCAAGCTTGTCCTGTTTGGTGGAGATGATATTTAATAAAATAAGTAGAAATCTACTAAAGTTTTGTTTGGTTATCTTGCAATCCCGAGATAATCGTCTCCATGCTCCAAATCCATTTTAAAGCCATTTTTAAGGCATTTCGCGCATACATGAAATGAACACATTTTTCTCCAAAACTATAACAGATGCAAGCTTGTCCTGTTTGGTGGAGATGATATTTAATAAAATAAGTAGAAATCCACTAAAAGTTTTGTTTGGTTATCTTGCAATCCCGAGATAATCGTCTCCATGCTCCAAATCCATTTTAAAGCCATTTTTAAGGCATTTCGCGCATACATGAAATGAACACATTTTTCTCCAAAACTATAACAGATGCAAGCTTGTCCTGTTTGGTGGAGATGATATTTAATAAAATAAGTAGAAATCCACTAAAAGTTTTGTTTGGTTATCTTGCAATCCCGAGATAATCGTCTCCATGCTCCAAATCCATTTTAAAGCCATTTTTAAGGCATTTCGCGCATACATGAAATGAACACATTTTTCTCCAAAACTATAACAGATGCAAGCTTGTCCTGTTTGGTGGAGATGATATTTAATAAAATAAGTAGAAATCCACTAAAAGTTTTGTTTGGTTATCTTGCAATCCCGAGATAATCGTCTCCATGCTCCAAATCCATTTTAAAGCCATTTTTAAGGCATTTCGCGCATACATGAAATGAACACATTTTTCTCCAAAACTATAACAGATGCAAGCTTGTCCTGTTTGGTGGAGATGATATTTAAAAAATAAGTAGAAATCCACTAAAAGTTTTGTTTGGTTATCTTGCAATCCCGAGATAATCGTCTCCATGCTCCAAATCCATTTTAAAGCCATTTTTAAGGCATTTCGCGCATACATGAAATGAACACATTTTTCTCCAAAACTATAACAGATGCAAGCTTGTCCTGTTTGGTGGAGATGATATTTAATAAAATAAGTAGAAATCCACTAAAAGTTTTGTTTGGTTATCTTGCAATCCCGAGATAATCGTCTCCATGCTCCAAATCCATTTTAAAGCCATTTTTAAGGCATTTCGCGCATACATGAAATGAACACATTTTTCTCCAAAACTATAACAGATGCAAGCTTGTCCTGTTTGGTGGAGATGATATTTAATAAAATAAGTAGAAATCCACTAAAAGTTTTGTTTGGTTATCTTGCAATCCCGAGATAATCGTCTCCATGCTCCAAATCCATTTTAAAGCCATTTTTAAGGCATTTCGCGCATACATGAAATGAACACATTTTTCTCCAAAACTATAACAGATGCAAGCTTGTCCTGTTTGGTGGAGATGATATTTAATAAAATAAGTAGAAATCCACTAAAAGTTTTGTTTGGTTATCTTGCAATCCCGAGATAATCGTCTCCATGCTCCAAATCCATTTTAAAGCCATTTTTAAGGCATTTCGCGCATACATGAAATGAACACATTTTTCTCCAAAACTATAACAGATGCAAGCTTGTCCTGTTTGGTGGAGATGATATTTAATAAAATAAGTAGAAATCCACTAAAAGTTTTGTTTGGTTATCTTGCAATCCCGAGATAATCGTCTCCATGCTCCAAATCCATTTTAAAGCCATTTTTAAGGCATTTCGCGCATACATGAAATGAACACATTTTTCTCCAAAACTATAACAGATGCAAGCTTGTCCTGTTTGGTGGAGATGATATTTAATAAAATAAGTAGAAATCCACTAAAAGTTTTGTTTGGTTATCTTGCATCCCGAGATAATCGTCTCCATGCTCCAAATCCATTTTAAAGCCATTTTTAAGGCATTTCGCGCATACTTATTTTATTAAATATCATTCTCCACCAAACAGGACAAGCTTGCATCTGTTATAGTTTTGGAGAAAAATGTGTTCATTTCATGTATGCGCGAAATTCCTTAAAAATGGCTTTAAAATGGATTTGGAGCATGGAGACGATTATCTCGGGATTGCAAGATAACCAAACAAAACTTTTAGTGGATTTCTACTTATTTTATTAAATATCATCTCCACCAAACAGGACAAGCTTGCATCTGTTATAGTTTTGGAGAAAAATGTGTTCATTTCATGTATGCGCGAAATGCCTTAAAAATGGCTTTAAAATAGATTTGGAGCATGGAGACGATTATCTCGGGATTGCAAGATAACCAAACAAAACTTTTAGTGGATTTCTACTTATTTTATTAAATATCATCTCCACCAAACAGGACAAGCTTGCATCTGTTATAGTTTTGGAGAAAAATGTGTTCATTTCATGTATGCGCGAAATGCCTTAAAAATGGCTTTAAAATGGATTTGGAGCATGGAGACGATTATCTCGGGATTGCAAGATAACCAAACAAAACTTTTAGTGGATTTCTACTTATTTTATTAAATATCATCTCCACCAAACAGGACAAGCTTGCATCTGTTATAGTTTTGGAGAAAAATGTGTTCATTTCATGTATGCGCGAAATGCCTTAAAAATGG
Organism: Anomaloglossus baeobatrachus; assembly: GCF_048569485.1. NCBI lineage: Eukaryota > Metazoa > Chordata > Amphibia > Anura > Aromobatidae > Anomaloglossus > Anomaloglossus baeobatrachus. The sequence goes on along the minus strand of NW_027442624.1, from coordinate 82,938 downwards.
CTTTAAAATGGATTTGGAGCATGGAGACGATTATCTCGGGATTGCAAGATAACCAAACAAAACTTTTAGTGGATTTCTACTTATTTTATTAAATATCATCTCCACCAAACAGGACAAGCTTGCATCTGTTATAGTTTTGGAGAAAAATGTGTTCATTTCATGTATGCGCGAAATGCCTTAAAAATGGCTTTAAAATGGATTTGGAGCATGGAGACGATTATCTCGGGATTGCAAGATAACCAAACAAAACTTTTAGTGGATTTCTACTTATTTTATTAAATATCATCTCCACCAAACAGGACAAGCTTGCATCTGTTATAGTTTTGGAGAAAAATGTGTTCATTTCATGTATGCGCGAAATGCCTTAAAAATGGCTTTAAAATGGATTTGGAGCATGGAGACGATTATCTCGGGATTGCAAGATAACCAAACAAAACTTTTAGTGGATTTCTACTTATTTTATTAAATATCATCTCCACCAAACAGGACAAGCTTGCATCTGTTATAGTTTTGGAGAAAAATGTGTTCATTTCATGTATGCGCGAAATGCCTTAAAAATGGCTTTAAAATGGATTTTTAGCATGGAGACGATTATCTCGGGATTGCAAGATAACCAAACAAAACTTTTAGTGGATTTCTACTTATTTTATTAAATATCATCTCCACCAAACAGGACAAGCTTGCATCTGTTATAGTTTTGGAGAAAAATGTGTTCATTTCATGTATGCGCGAAATGCCTTAAAAATGGCTTTAAAATGGATTTGGAGCATGGAGACGATTATCTCGGGATTGCAAGATAACCAAACAAAACTTTTAGTGGATTTCTACTTATTTTATTAAATATCATCTCCACCAAACAGGACAAGCTTGCATCTGTTATAGTTTTGGAGAAAAATGTGTTCATTTCATGTATGCGCGAAATGCCTTAAAAATGGCTTTAAAATGGATTTGGAGCATGGAGACGATTATCTCGGGATTGCAAGATAACCAAACAAAACTTTTAGTGGATTTCTACTTATTTTATTAAAGATCATCTCCACCAAACAGGACAAGCTTGCATCTGTTATAGTTTTGGAGGAAAAATGTGTTCATTTCATGTATGCGCGAAATGCCTTAAAAATGGCTTTAAAATGGATTTGGAGCATGGAGACGATTATCTCGGGATTGCAAGATAACCAAACAAAACTTTTAGTGGATTTCTACTTATTTTATTAAATATCATCTCCACCAAACAGGACAAGCTTGCATCTGTTATAGTTTTGGAGAAAAATGTGTTCATTTCATGTATGCGGCGAAATGCCTTAAAAATGGCTTTAAAATGGATTTGGAGCATGGAGACGATTATCTCGGGATTGCAAGATAACCAAACAAAACTTTTAGTGGATTTCTACTTATTTTATTAAATATCATCTCCACCAAACAGGACAAGCTTGCATCTGTTATAGTTTTGGAGAAAAATGTGTTCATTTCATGTATGCGCGAAATGCCTTAAAAATGGCTTTAAAATGGATTTGGAGCATGGAGACGATTATCTCGGGATTGCAAGATAACCAAACAAAACTTTTAGTGGATTTCTACTTATTTTATTAAATATCATCTCCACCAAACAGGACAAGCTTGCATCTGTTATAGTTTTGGAGAAAAATGTGTTCATTTCATGTATGCGCGAAATGCCTTAAAAATGGCTTTAAAATGGATTTGGAGCATGGAGACGATTATCTCGGGATTGCAAGATAACCAAACAAAACTTTTAGTGGATTTCTACTTATTTTATTAAATATCATCTCCACCAAACAGGACAAGCTTGCATCTGTTATAGTTTTGGAGAAAAATGTGTTCATTTCATGTATGCGCGAAATGCCTTAAAAATGGCTTTAAAATGGATTTGGAGCATGGAAACGATTATCTCGGGATTGCAAGATAACCAAACAAAACTTTTAGTGGATTTCTACTTATTTTATTAAATATCATCTCCACCAAACAGGACAAGCTTGCATCTGTTATAGTTTTGGAGAAAAATGTGTTCATTTCATGTATGCGCGAAATGCCTTAAAAATGGCTTTAAAATGGATTTGGAGCATGGAGACGATTATCTCGGGATTGCAAGATAACCAAACAAAACTTTTAGTGGATTTCTACTTATTTTATTAAATATCATCTCCACCAAACAGGACAAGCTTGCATCTGTTATAGTTTTGGAGAAAAATGTGTTCATTTCATGTATGCGCGAAATGCCTTAAAAATGGCTTTAAAATGGATTTGGAGCATGGAGACGATTATCTCGGGATTGCAAGATAACCAAACAAAACTTTTAGTGGATTTCTACTTATTTTATTAAATATCATCTCCACCAAACAGGACAAGCTTGCATCTGTTATAGTTTTGGAGAAAAATGTGTTCATTTCATGTATGCGCGAAATGCCTTAAAAATGGCTTTAAAATGGATTTGGAGCATGGAGACGATTATCTCGGGATTGCAAGATAACCAAACAAAACTTTTAGTGGATTTCTACTTATTTTATTAAATATCATCTCCACCAAACAGGACAAGCTTGCATCTGTTATAGTTTTGGAGAAAAATGTGTTCATTTCATGTATGCGCGAAATGCCTTAAAAATGGCTTTTAAAATGGATTTGGAGCATGGAGACGATTATCTCGGGATTGCAAGATCAAAACAAAACTTTTAGTGGATTTCTACTTATTTTATTAAATATCATCTCCACCAAACAGGACAAGCTTGCATCTGTTATAGTTTTGGAGAAAAATGTGTTCATTTCATGTATGCGCGAAATGCCTTAAAAATGGCTTTAAAATGGATTTGGAGCATGGAGACGATTATCTCGGGATTGCAAGATAACCAAACAAAACTTTTAGTGGATTTCTACTTATTTTATTAAATATCATCTCCACCAAACAGGACAAGCTTGCATCTGTTATAGTTTTGGAGAAAAATGTGTTCATTTCATGTATGCGCGAAATGCCTTAAAAATGGCTTTAAAATGGATTTGGAGCATGGAGACGATTATCTCGGGATTGCAAGATAACCAAACAAAACTTTTAGTGGATTTCTACTTATTTTATTAAATATCATCTCCACCAAACAGGACAAGCTTGCATCTGTTATAGTTTTGGAGAAAAATGTGTTCATTTCATGTATGCGCGAAATGCCTTAAAAAATGGCTTTAAAATGGATTTGGAGCATGGAGACGATTATCTCGGGATTGCAAGATAACCAAACAAAACTTTTAGTGGATTTCTACTTATTTTATTAAATATCATCTCCACCAAACAGGACAAGCTTGCATCTGTTATAGTTTTGGAGAAAAATGTGTTCATTTCATGTATGCGCGAAATGCCTTAAAAATGGCTTTAAAATGGATTTGGAGCATGGAGACGATTATCTCGGGATTGCAAGATAACCAAACAAAACTTTTAGTGGATTTCTACTTATTTTATTAAATATCATCTCCACCAAACAGGACAAGCTTGCATCTGTTATAGTTTTGGAGAAAAATGTGTTCATTTCATGTATGCGCGAAATGCCTTAAAAATGGCTTTAAAATGGATTTGGAGCATGGAGACGATTATCTCGGGATTGCAAGATAACCAAACAAAACTTTTAGTGGATTTCTACTTATTTTATTAAATATCATCTCCACCAAACAGGACAAGCTTGCATCTGTTATAGTTTTGGAGAAAAATGTGTTCATTTCATGTATGCGCGAAATGCCTTAAAAATGGCTTTAAAATGGATTTGGAGCATGGAGACGATTATCTCGGGATTGCAAGATAACCAAACAAAACTTTTAGTGGATTTCTACTTATTTTATTAAATATCATCTCCACCAAACAGGACAAGCTTGCATCTGTTATAGTTTTGGAGAAAAATGTGTTCATTTCATGTATGCGCGAAATGCCTTAAAAATGGCTTTAAAATGGATTTGGAGCATGGAGACGATTATCTCGGGATTGCAAGATAACCAAACAAAACTTTTAGTGGATTTCTACTTATTTTATTAAATATCATCTCCACCAAACAGGACAAGCTTGCATCTGTTATAGTTTTGGAGAAAAATGTGTTCATTTCATGTATGCGCGAAATGCCTTTAAAATGGCTTTAAATGGATTTGGAGCATGGAGACGATTATCTCGGGATTGCAAGATAACCAAACAAAACTTTTAGTGGATTTCTACTTATTTTATTAAATATCATCTCCACCAAACAGGACAAGCTTGCATGTGTTATAGTTTTGGAGAAAAATGTGTTCATTTCATGTATGCGCGAAATGCCTTAAAAATGGCTTTAAAATGGATTTGGAGCATGGAGACGATTATCTCGGGATTGCAAGATAACCAAACAAAACTTTTAGTGGATTTCTACTTATTTTATTAAATATCTCCACCAAACAGGACAAGCTTGCATGTGTTATAGTTTTGGAGAAAAATGTGTTCATTTCATGTATGCGCGAAATGCCTTAAAATGGCTTTAAAATGGATTTGGAGCATGGAGACGATTATCTCGGGATTGCAAGATAACCAAACAAAACTTTTAGTGGATTTCTACTTATTTTATTAAATATCATCTCCACCAAACAGGACAAGCTTGCATGTGTTATAGTTTTGGAGAAAAATGTGTTCATTTCATGTATGCGCAAAATGCCTTTGAAATGGCTTTAAAATGGATTTGGAGCATGGAGACGATTATCTCAGGATGGCAATATAAACAAACGAAACTTTTAGTAGATTTCTACTTATTTTATTAAATATTATCTCCACCAAACAGGACAAGCTTGCATCTGTTATAGTTTTGGAGAAAAATGTGTTCATTTCATGTATGCGCGAAATGCCTTAAAATGGCTTTAAAATGGATTTGGAGCATGGAGACGATTATCTCGGGATTGCAAGATAACCAAACAAAACTTTTAGTGGATTTCTACTTATTTTATTAAATATCATCTCCACCAAACAGGACAAGCTTGCATGTGTTATAGTTTTGGAGAAAAATGTGTTCATTTCATGTATGCGCGAAATGTCTTAAAAATGGCTTTAAAATGGATTTGGAGCATGGAGACGATTATCTCGGGATTGCAAGATAACCAAACAAAACTTTTAGTGGATTTCTACTTATTTTATTAAATATCATCTCCACCAAACAGGACAAGCTTGCATCTGTTATAGTTTTGGAGAAAAATGTGTTCATTTCATGTATGCGCGAAATGCCTTAAAAATGGCTTTAAATGGCTTTAAAATGGATTTGGAGCATGGAGACGATTATCTCGGGATTGCAAGATAACCAAACAAAACTTTTAGTGGATTTCTACTTATTTTATTAAATATCATCTCCACCAAACAGGACAAGCTTGCATCTGTTATAGTTTTGGAGAAAAATGTGTTCATTTCATGTATGCGCGAAATGCCTTAAAAATGGCTTTAAAATGGATTTGGAGCATGGAGACGATTATCTCGGGATTGCAAGATAACCAAACAAAACTTTTAGTGGATTTCTACTTATTTTATTAAATATCATCTCCACCAAACAGGACAAGCTTGCATGTGTTATAGTTTTGGAGAAAAATGTGTTCATTTCATGTATGCGCAAAATGCCTTTGAAATGGCTTTAAAATGGATTTGGAGCATGGAGACGATTATCTCGGGATTGCAAGATAACCAAACAAAACTTTTAGTGGATTTCTACTTATTTTATTAAATATCATCTCCACCAAACAGGACAAGCTTGCATCTGTTATAGTTTTGGAGAAAAATGTGTTCATTTCATGTATGCGCGAAATGCCTTAAAAATGACTTTAAAATGGATTTGGAGCATGGAGACGATTATCTCGGGATTGCAAGATAACCAAACAAAACTTTTAGTGGATTTCTACTTATTTTATTAAATATCATCTCCACCAAACAGGACAAGCTTGCATCTGTTATAGTTTTGGAGAAAAATGTGTTCATTTCATGTATGCGCGAAATGCCTTAAAAATGGCTTTAAAATGGATTTGGAGCATGGAGACGATTATCTCGGGATTGCAAGATAACCAAACAAAACTTTTAGTGGATTTCTACTTATTTTATTAAATATCATCTCCACCAAACAGGACAAGCTTGCATCTGTTATAGTTTTGGAGAAAAATGTGTTCATTTCATGTATGCGCGAAATGCCTTAAAAATGGCTTTAAAATGGATTTGGAGCATGGAGACGATTATCTCGGGATTGCAAGATAACCAAACAAAACTTTTAGTGGATTTCTACTTATTTTATTAAATATCATCTCCACCAAACAGGACAAGCTTGCATGTGTTATAGTTTTGGAGAAAAATGTGTTCATTTCATGTATGCGCAAAATGCCTTTGAAATGGCTTTAAAATGGATTTGGAGCATGGAGACGATTATCTCAGGATGGCAATATAAACAAACGAAACTTTTAGTAGATTTCTACTTATTTTATTAAATATTATCTCCACCAAACAGGACAAGCTTGCATCTGTTATAGTTTTGGAGAAAAATGTGTTCATTTCATGTATGCGCGAAATGCCTTAAAAATGGCTTTAAAATGGATTTGGAGCATGGAGACGATTATCTCGGGATTGCAAGATAACCAAACAAAACTTTTAGTGGATTTCTACTTATTTTATTAAATATCATCTCCACCAAACAGGACAAGCTTGCATGTGTTATAGTTTTGGAGAAAAATGTGTTCATTTCATGTATGCGCAAAATGCCTTTGAAATGGCTTTAAAATGGATTTGGAGCATGGAGACGATTATCTCAGGATGGCAATATAAACCAACAAAACTTTTAGTAGATTTCTACTTATTTTATTAAATATTATCTCCACCAAACAGGACAAGCTTGCATCTGTTATAGTTTTGGAGAAAAATGTGTTCACTTCATGTATGCGCGAAATGCCTTAAAAATGGCTTTAAAATGGATTTGGAGCATGGAGACGATTATCTCGGGATTGCAAGATAACCAAACAAAACTTTTAGTGGATTTCTACTTATTTTATTAAATATCATCTCCACCAAACAGGACAAGCTTGCATCTGTTATAGTTTTGGAGAAAAATGTGTTCATTTCATGTATGCGCGAAATGCCTTAAAAATGGCTTTAAAATGGATTTGGAGCATGGAGACGATTATCTCGGGATTGCAAGATAACCAAACAAAACTTTTAGTGGATTTCTTCTTATTTTATTAAATATCATCTCCACCAAACAGGACAAGCTTGCATCTGTTATAGTTTTGGAGAAAAATGTGTTCATTTCATGTATGCGCAAAATGCCTTTGAAATGGCTTTAAAATGGATTTGGAGCATGGAGACGATTATCTCAGGATGGCAATATAAACAAACGAAACTTTTAGTAGATTTCTACTTATTTTATTAAATATTATCTCCACCAAACAGGACAAGCTTGCATCTGTTATAGTTTTGGAGAAAAATGTGTTCATTTCATGTATGCGCGAAATGCCTTAAAAATGGCTTTAAAATGGATTTGGAGCATGGAGACGATTATCTCGGGATTGCAAGATAACCAAACAAAACTTTTAGTGGATTTCTACTTATTTTATTAAATATCATCTCCACCAAACAGGACAAGCTTGCATCTGTTATAGTTTTGGAGAAAAATGTGTTCATTTCATGTATGCGCGAAATGCCTTAAAAATGGCTTTAAAATGGATTTGGAGCATGGAGACGATTATCTCGGGATTGCAAGATAACCAAACAAAACTTTTAGTGGATTTCTACTTATTTTATTAAATATCATCTCCACCAAACAGGACAAGCTTGCATGTGTTATAGTTTTGGAGAAAAATGTGTTCATTTCATGTATGCGCAAAATGCCTTTGAAATGGCTTTAAAATGGATTTGGAGCATGGAGACGATTATCTCAGGATGGCAATATAAACAAACGAAACTTTTAGTAGATTTCTACTTATTTTATTAAATATTATCTCCACCAAACAGGACAAGCTTGCATCTGTTATAGTTTTGGAGAAAAATGTGTTCATTTCATGTATGCGCGAAATGCCTTAAAAATGGCTTTAAAATGGATTTGGAGCATGGAGACGATTATCTCGGGATTGCAAGATAACCAAACAAAACTTTTAGTGGATTTCTACTTATTTTATTAAATATCATCTCCACCAAACAGGACAAGCTTGCATGTGTTATAGTTTTGGAGAAAAATGTGTTCATTTCATGTATGCGCGAAATGCCTTAAAAATGGCTTTAAAATGGATTTGGAGCATGGAGACGATTATCTCGGGATTGCAAGATAACCAAACAAAACTTTTAGTGGATTTCTACTTATTTTATTAAATATCATCTCCACCAAACAGGACAAGCTTGCATCTGTTATAGTTTTGGAGAAAAATGTGTTCATTTCATGTATGCGCGAAATGCCTTAAAAATGGCTTTAAAATGGATTTGGAGCATGGAGACGATTATCTCGGGATTGCAAGATAACCAAACAAAACTTTTAGTGGATTTCTACTTATTTTATTAAATATCATCTCCACCAAACAGGACAAGCTTCCATGTGTTATAGTTTTGGAGAAAAATGTGTTCATTTCATGTATGCGCGAAATGCCTTTGAAATGGCTTTAAAATGGATTTGGAGCATGGAGACGATTATTTCAGGATGGCAATATAAACAAACGAAACTTTTAGTAGATTTCTACTTATTTTATTAAATATTATCTCCACCAAACAGGACAAGCTTGCATCTGTTATAGTTTTGGAGAAAAATGTGTTCATTTCATGTATGCGCGAAATGCCTTAAAAATGGCTTTAAAATGGATTTGGAGCATGGAGACGATTATCTCGGGATTGCAAGATAACCAAACAAAACTTTTAGTGGATTTCTACTTATTTTATTAAATATCATCTCCACCAAACAGGACAAGCTTGCATGTGTTATAGTTTTGGAGAAAAATGTGTTCATTTCATGTATGCGCGAAATGCCTTAAAAATGGCTTTAAAATGGATTTGGAGCATGGAGACGATTATCTCGGGATTGCAAGATAACCAAACAAAACTTTTAGTGGATTTCTACTTATTTTATTAAATATCATCTCCACCAAACAGGACAAGCTTGCATCTGTTATAGTTTTGGAGAAAAATGTGTTCATTTCATGTATGCGCGAAATGCCTTAAAAATGGCTTTAAAATGGATTTGGAGCATGGAGACGATTATCTCGGGATTGCAAGATAACCAAACAAAACTTTTAGTGGAGTTCTACTTATTTTATTAAATATCATCTCCACCAAACAGGACAAGCTTGCATCTGTTATAGTTTTGGAGAAAAATGTGTTCATTTCATGTATGCGCGAAATGCCTTAAAAATGGCTTTAAAATGGATTTGGAGCATGGAGACGATTATCTCGGGATTGCAATATAACCAAACAAAACTTTTAGTGGATTTCTACTTATTTTATTAAATATCATCTCCACCAAACAGGACAAGCTTGCATCTGTTATAGTTTTGGAGAAAAATGTGTTCATTTCATGTATGCGCGAAATGCCTTAAAAATGGCTTTAAAATGGATTTGGAGCATGGAGACGATTATCTCGGGATTGCAAGATAACCAAACAAAACTTTTAGTGGATTTCTACTTATCTTATTAAATATCATCTCCACCAAACAGGACAAGCATGCATCTGTTATAGTTTTGGAGAAAAATGTGTTCATTTCATGTATGCGCGAAATGCCTTAAAAATGGCTTTAAAATGGATTTGGAGCATGGAGACGATTATCTCGGGATTGCAAGATAACCAAACAAAACTTTTAGTGGATTTCTACTTATTTTATTAAATATCATCTCCACCAAACAGGACAAGCTTGCATGTGTTATAGTTTTGGAGAAAAATGTGTTCATTTCATGTATGCGCAAAATGCCTTTGAAATGGCTTTAAAATGGATTTGGAGCATGGAGACGATTATCTCAGGATGGCAATATAAACAAACGAAACTTTTAGTAGATTTCTACTTATTTTATTAAATATTATCTCCACCAAACAGGACAAGCTTGCATCTGTTATAGTTTTGGAGAAAAATGTGTTCATTTCATGTATGCGCGAAATGCCTTAAAAATGGCTTTAAAATGGATTTGGAGCATGGAGACGATTATCTCGGGATTGCAAGATAACCAAACAAAACTTTTAGTGGATTTCTACTTATTTTATTAAATATCATCTCCACCAAACAGGACAAGCTTGCATCTGTTATAGTTTTGGAGAAAAATGTGTTCATTTCATGTATGCGCGAAATGCCTTAAAAATGGCTTTAAAATGGATTTGGAGCATGGAGACGATTATCTCGGGATTGCAATATAACCAAACAAAACTTTTAGTGGATTTCTACTTCTTTTATTAAATATCATCTCCACCAAACAGGACAAGCTTGCATCTGTTATAGTTTTGGAGAAAAATGTGTTCATTTCATGTATGCGCGAAATGCCTTAAAAATGGCTTTAAAATGGATTTGGAGCATGGAGACGATTATCTCGGGATTGCAAGATAACCAAACAAAACTTTTAGTGGATTTCTACTTATTTTATTAAATATCATCTCCACCAAACAGGACAAGCTTGCATCTGTTATAGTTTTGGAGAAAAATGTGTTCATTTCATGTATGCGCGAAATGCCTTAAAAATGGCTTTAAATGGATTTGGAGCATGGAGACGATTATCTCGGGATTGCAAGATAACCAAACAAAACTTTTAGTGGATTTCTACTTATTTTATTAAATATCATGTCCACCAAACAGGACAAGCTTGCATCTGTTATAGTTTTGGAGAAAAATGTGTTCATTTCATGTATGCGCGAAATGCCTTAAAAATGGCTTTAAAATGGATTTGGAGCATGGAGACGATTATCTCGGGATTGCAAGATAACCAAACAAAACTTTTAGTGGATTTCTACTTATTTTATTAAATATCATCTCCACCAAACAGGACAAGCTTGCATCTGTTATAGTTTTGGAGAAAAATGTGTTCATTTCATGTATGCGCGAAATGCCTTAAAAATGGCTTTAAAATGGATTTGGAGCATGGAGACGATTATCTCGGGATTGCAAGATAACCAAACAAAACTTTTAGTGGATTTCTACTTATTTTATTAAATATCATCTCCACCAAACAGGACAAGCTTGCATCTGTTATAGTTTTGGAGAAAAATGTGTTCATTTCATGTATGCGCGAAATGCCTTAAAAATGGCTTTAAAATGGATTTGGAGCATGGAGACGATTATCTCGGGATTGCAAGATAACCAAACAAAACTTTTAGTGGATTTCTACTTATTTTATTAAATATCATCTCCACCAAACAGGACAAGCTTGCATCTGTTATAGTTTTGGAGAAAAATGTGTTCATTTCATGTATGCGCGAAATGCCTTAAAAATGGCTTTAAAATGGATTTGGAGCATGGAGACGATTATCTCGGGATTGCAAGATAACCAAACAAAACTTTTAGTGGATTTCTACTTATTTTATTAAATATCATCTCCACAAAACAGGACAAGCTTGCATCTGTTATAGTTTTGGAGAAAAATGTGTTCATTTCATGTATGCGCGAAATGCCTTAAAAATGGCTTTAAAATGGATTTGGAGCATGGAGACGATTATCTCGGGATTGCAAGATAACCAAACAAAACTTTTAGTGGATTTCTACTTATTTTATTAAATATCATCTCCACCAAACAGGACAAGCTTGCATCTGTTATAGTTTTGGAGAAAAATGTGTTCATTTCATGTATGCGCGAAATGCCTTAAAAATGGCTTTAAAATGGATTTGGAGCATGGAGACGATTATCTCGGGATTGCAATATAACCAAACAAAACTTTTAGTGGATTTCTACTTATTTTATTAAATATCATCTCCACCAAACAGGACAAGCTTGCATCTGTTATAGTTTTGGAGAAAAATGTGTTCATTTCATGTATGCGCGAAATGCCTTAAAAACGGCTTTAAAATGGATTTGGAGCATGGAGACGATTATTTCGGGATTGCAAGATAACCAAACAAAACTTTTAGTGGATTTCTACTTATTTTATTAAATATCATCTCCACCAAACAGGACAAGCTTGCATCTGTTATAGTTTTGGAGAAAAATGTGTTCATTTCATGTATGCGCGAAATGCCTTAAAAATGGCTTTAAAATGGATTTGGAGCATGGAGACGATTATCTCGGGATTTCAAGATAACCAAACAAAACTTTTAGTGGATTTCTACTTATTTTATTAAATATCATCTCCACCAAACAGGACAAGCTTGCATCTGTTATAGTTTTGGAGAAAAATGTGTTCATTTCATGTATGCGCGAAATGCCTTAAAAATGGCTTAAAAATGGATTTGGAGCATGGAGACGATTATCTCGGGATTGCAAGATAACCAAACAAAACTTTTAGTGGATTTCTACTTATTTTATTAAATATCATCTCCACCAAACAGGACAAGCTTGCATGTGTTAAAGTTTTGGAGAAAAATGTGTTAATTTCATGTATGCGCAAAATGCCTTTGAAATGGCTTTAAAATGGATTTGGAGCATGGAGACGATTATCTCGGGATTGCAAGATAACCAAACAAAACTTTTAGTGGATTTCTACTTATTTTATTAAATATCATCTCCACCAAACAGGACAAGCTTGCATGTGTTATAGTTTTGGAGAAAAATGTGTTCATTTCATGTATGCGCAAAATGCCTTTGAAATGGCTTTAAAATGGATTTGGAGCATGGAGACGATTATCTCAGGATGGCAATATAAACAAACGAAACTTTTAGTAGATTTCTACTTATTTTATTAAATATTATCTCCACCAAACAGGACAAGCTTGCATCTGTTATAGTTTTGGAGAAAAATGTGTTCATTTCATGTATGCGCGAAATGCCTTAAAAATGGCTTTAAAATGGATTTGGAGCATGGAGACGATTATCTCGGGATTGCAAGATAACCAAACAAAACTTTTAGTGGATTTCTACTTATTTTATTAAATATCATCTCCACCAAACAGAACAAGCTTGCATCTGTTATAGTTTTGGAAAAAAATGTGTTCATTTCATGTATGCGCGAAATGCCTTAAAAATGGCTTTAAAATTGATTTGGAGCATGGAGACGATTATCTCGGGATTGCAAGATAACCAAACAAAACTTTTAGTGGATTTCTACTTATTTTATTAAATATCATCTCCACCAAACAGGACAAGCTTGCATGTGTTATAGTTTTGGAGAAAAATGTGTTCATTTCATGTATGCGCGAAATGCCTTAAAAATGGCTTTAAAATGGATTTGGAGCATGGAGACGATTATCTCGGGATTGCAATATAACCAAACAAAACTTTTAGTGGATTTCTACTTATTTTATTAAATATCATCTCTACCAAACAGGACAAGCTTGCATCTGTTATAGTTTTGGAGAAAAATGTGTTCATTTCATGTATGCGCGAAATGCCTTAAAAATGGCTTTAAAATGGATTTGGAGCATGGAGACGATTATCTCGGGATTGCAAGATAACCAAACAAAACTTTTAGTGGATTTCTACTTATTTTATTAAATATCATCTCCACCAAACAGGACAAGCTTGCATCTGTTATAGTTTTGGAGAAAAATGTGTTCATTTCATGTATGCGCGAAATGCCTTAAAAATGGCTTTAAAATGGATTTGGAGCATTGAGACGATTATCTCGGGATTGCAAGATAACCAAACAAAACTTTTAGTGGATTTCTACTTATTTTATTAAATATCATCTCCACCAAACAGGACAAGCTTGCATCTGTTATAGTTTTGGAGAAAAATGTGTTCATTTCATGTATGCGCGAAATGCCTTAAAAATGGCTTTAAAATGGATTTGGAGCATGGAGACGATTATCTCGGGATTGCAAGATAACCAAACAAAACTTTTAGTGGATTTCTACTTATTTTATTAAATATCATCTCCACCAAACAGGACAAGCTTGCATGTGTTATAGTTTTGGAGAAAAATGTGTTCATTTCATGTATGCGCAAAATGCCTTTGAAATGGCTTTAAAATGGATTTGGAGCATGGAGACGATTATCTCAGGATGGCAATATAAACAAACGAAACTTTTAGTAGATTTCTACTTATTTTATTAAATATTATCTCCACCAAACAGGACAAGCTTGCATCTGTTATAGTTTTGGAGAAAAATGTGTTCATTTCATGTATGCGCGAAATGCCTTAAAAATGGCTTTAAAATGGATTTGGAGCATGGAGACGATTATCTCGGGATTGCAATATAACCAAACAAAACTTTTAGTGGATTTCTACTTATTTTATTAAATATCATCTCCACCAAACAGGACAAGCTTGCATCTGTTATAGTTTTGGAGAAAAATGTGTTCATTTCATGTATGCGCGAAATGCCTTAAAAACGGCTTTAAAATGGATTTGGAGCATGGAGACGATTATTTCGGGATTGCAAGATAACCAAACAAAACTTTTAGTGGATTTCTACTTATTTTATTAAATATCATCTCCACCAAACAGGACAAGCTTGCATCTGTTATAGTTTTGGAGAAAAATGTGTTCATTTCATGTATGCGCGAAATGCCTTAAAAATGGCTTTAAAATGGATTTGGAGCATGGAGACGATTATCTCGGGATTTCAAGATAACCAAACAAAACTTTTAGTGGATTTCTACTTATTTTATTAAATATCATCTCCACCAAACAGGACAAGCTTGCATCTGTTATAGTTTTGGAGAAAAATGTGTTCATTTCATGTATGCGCGAAATGCCTTAAAAATGGCTTAAAAATGGATTTGGAGCATGGAGACGATTATCTCGGGATTGCAAGATAACCAAACAAAACTTTTAGTGGATTTCTACTTATTTTATTAAATATCATCTCCACCAAACAGGACAAGCTTGCATGTGTTAAAGTTTTGGAGAAAAATGTGTTAATTTCATGTATGCGCAAAATGCCTTTGAAATGGCTTTAAAATGGATTTGGAGCATGGAGACGATTATCTCGGGATTGCAAGATAACCAAACAAAACTTTTAGTGGATTTCTACTTATTTTATTAAATATCATCTCCACCAAACAGGACAAGCTTGCATGTGTTATAGTTTTGGAGAAAAATGTGTTCATTTCATGTATGCGCAAAATGCCTTTGAAATGGCTTTAAAATGGATTTGGAGCATGGAGACGATTATCTCAGGATGGCAATATAAACAAACGAAACTTTTAGTAGATTTCTACTTATTTTATTAAATATTATCTCCACCAAACAGGACAAGCTTGCATCTGTTATAGTTTTGGAGAAAAATGTGTTCATTTCATGTATGCGCGAAATGCCTTAAAAATGGCTTTAAAATGGATTTGGAGCATGGAGACGATTATCTCGGGATTGCAAGATAACCAAACAAAACTTTTAGTGGATTTCTACTTATTTTATTAAATATCATCTCCACCAAACAGAACAAGCTTGCATCTGTTATAGTTTTGGAAAAAAATGTGTTCATTTCATGTATGCGCGAAATGCCTTAAAAATGGCTTTAAAATGGATTTGGAGCATGGAGACGATTATCTCGGGATTGCAAGATAACCAAACAAAACTTTTAGTGGATTTCTACTTATTTTATTAAATATCATCTCCACCAAACAGGACAAGCTTGCATGTGTTATAGTTTTGGAGAAAAATGTGTTCATTTCATGTATGCGCGAAATGCCTTAAAAATGGCTTTAAAATGGATTTGGAGCATGGAGACGATTATCTCGGGATTGCAATATAACCAAACAAAACTTTTAGTGGATTTCTACTTATTTTATTAAATATCATCTCTACCAAACAGGACAAGCTTGCATCTGTTATAGTTTTGGAGAAAAATGTGTTCATTTCATGTATGCGCGAAATGCCTTAAAAATGGCTTTAAAATGGATTTGGAGCATGGAGACGATTATCTCGGGATTGCAAGATAACCAAACAAAACTTTTAGTGGATTTCTACTTATTTTATTAAATATCATCTCCACCAAACAGGACAAGCTTGCATCTGTTATAGTTTTGGAGAAAAATGTGTTCATTTCATGTATGCGCGAAATGCCTTAAAAATGGCTTTAAAATGGATTTGGAGCATGGAGACGATTATCTCGGGATTGCAAGATAACCAAACAAAACTTTTAGTGGATTTCTACTTATTTTATTAAATATCATCTCCACCAAACAGGACAAGCTTGCATGTGTTATAGTTTTGGAGAAAAATGTGTTCATTTCATGTATGCGCAAAATGCCTTTGAAATGGCTTTAAAATGGATTTGGAGCATGGAGACGATTATCTCAGGATGGCAATATAAACAAACGAAACTTTTAGTAGATTTCTACTTATTTTATTAAATATTATCTCCACCAAACAGGACAAGCTTGCATCTGTTATAGTTTTGGAGAAAAATGTGTTCATTTCATGTATGCGCGAAATGCCTTAAAAATGGCTTTAAAATGGATTTGGAGCATGGAGACGATTATCTCGGGATTGCAAGATAACCAAACAAAACTTTTAGTGGATTTCTACTTATTTTATTAAATATCATCTCCACCAAACAGGACAAGCTTGCATCTGTTATAGTTTTGGAGAAAAATGTGTTCATTTCATGTATGCGCGAAATGCCTTAAAAATGGCTTTAAAATGGATTTGGAGCATGGAGACGATTATCTCGGGATTGCAAGATAACCAAACAAAACTTTTAGTGGATTTCTACTTATTTTATTAAATATCATCTCCACCAAACAGGACAAGCTTGCATCTGTTATAGTTTTGGAGAAAAATGTGTTCATTTCATGTATGCGCGAAATGCCTTAAAAATGGCTTTAAAATGGATTTGGAGCATGGAGACGATTATCTCGGGATTGCAAGATAACCAAACAAAACTTTTAGTGGATTTCTACTTATTTTATTAAATATCATCTCCACCAAACAGGACAAGCTTGCATGTGTTATAGTTTTGGAGAAAAATGTGTTCATTTCATGTATGCGCAAAATGCCTTTGAAATGGCTTTAAAATGGATTTGGAGCATGGAGACGATTATCTCAGGATGGCAATATAAACAAACGAAACTTTTAGTAGATTTCTACTTATTTTATTAAATATTATCTCCACCAAACAGGACAAGCTTGCATCTGTTATAGTTTTGGAGAAAAATGTGTTCATTTCATGTATGCGCGAAATGCCTTAAAAATGGCTTTAAAATGGATTTGGAGCATGGAGACGATTATCTCGGGATTGCAAGATAACCAAACAAAACTTTTAGTGGATTTCTACTTATTTTATTAAATATCATCTCCACCAAACAGGACAAGCTTGCATCTGTTATAGTTTTGGAGAAAAATGTGTTCATTTCATGTATGCGCGAAATGCCTTAAAAATGGCTTTAAAATGGATTTGGAGCATGGAGACGATTATCTCGGGATTGCAAGATAACCAAACAAAACTTTTAGTGGATTTCTACTTATTTTATTAAATATCATCTCCACCAAACAGGACAAGCTTGCATCTGTTATAGTTTTGGAGAAAAATGTGTTCATTTCATGTATGCGCGAAATGCCTTAAAAATGGCTTTAAAATGGATTTGGAGCATGGAGACGATTATCTCGGGATTGCAAGATAACCAAACAAAACTTTTATTGGATTTCTACTTATTTTATTAAATATCATCTCCACCAAACAGGACAAGCTTGCATCTGTTATAGTTTTGGAGAAAAATGTGTTCATTTCATGTATGCGCGAAATGCCTTAAAAATGGCTTTAAAATGGATTTGGAGCATGGAGACGATTATCTCGGGATTGCAATATAACCAAACAAAACTTTTAGTGGATTTCTACTTATTTTATTAAATATCATCTCCACCAAACAGGACAAGCTTGCATCTGTTATAGTTTTGGAGAAAAATGTGTTCATTTCATGTATGCGCGAAATGCCTTAAAAATGGCTTTAAAATGGATTTGGAGCATGGAGACGATTATCTCGGGATTGCAAGATAACCAAACAAAACTTTTAGTGGATTTCTACTTATTTTATTAAATATCATCTCCACCAAACAGGGCAAGCTTGCATCTGTTATAGTTTTGGAGAAAAATGTGTTCATTTCATGTATGCGCGAAATGCCTTAAAAATGGCTTTAAAATGGATTTGGAGCATGGAGACGATTATCTCGGGATTGCAAGATAACCAAACAAAACTTTTAGTGGATTTCTACTTATTTTATTAAATATCATCTCCACCAAACAGGACAAGCTTGCATCTGTTATAGTTTTGGAGAAAAATGTGTTCATTTCATGTATGCGCGAAATGCCTTAAAAATGGCTTTAAAATGGATTTGGAGCATGGAGACGATTATCTCGGGATTGCAAGATAACCAAACAAAACTTTTAGTGGATTTCTACTTATTTTATTAAATATCATCTCCACCAAACAGGACAAGCTTGCATGTGTTATAGTTTTGGTGAAAAATGTGTTCATTTCATGTATGCGCAAAATGCCTTTGAAATGGCTTTAAAATGGATTTGGAGCATGGAGACGATTATCTCGGGATTGCAAGATAACCAAACAAAACTTTTAGTGGATTTCTACTTATTTTATTAAATATCATCTCCACCAAACAGGACAAGCTTGCATCTGTTATAGTTTTGGAGAAAAATGTGTTCATTTCATGTATGCGCGAAATGCCTTAAAAATGACTTTAAAATGGATTTGGAGCATGGAGACGATTATCTCGGGATTGCAAGATAACCAAACAAAACTTTTAGTGGATTTCTACTTATTTTATTAAATATCATCTCCACCAAACAGGACAAGCTTGCATCTGTTATAGTTTTGGAGAAAAATGTGTTCATTTCATGTATGCGCGAAATGCCTTAAAAATGGCTTTAAAATGGATTTGGAGCATGGAGACGATTATCTCGGGATTGCAAGATAACCAAACAAAACTTTTAGTGGATTTCTACTTATTTTATTAAATATCATCTCCACCAAACAGGACAAGCTTGCATCTGTTATAGTTTTGGAGAAAATGTGTTCATTTCATGTATGCGCGAAATGCCTTAAAAATGGCTTTAAAATGGATTTGGAGCATGGAGACGATTATCTCGGGATTGCAAGATAACCAAACAAAACTTTTAGTGGATTTCTACTTATTTTATTAAATATCATCTCCACCAAACAGGACAAGCTTGCATGTGTTATAGTTTTGGAGAAAAATGTGTTCATTTCATGTATGCGCAAAATGCCTTTGAAATGGCTTTAAAATGGATTTGGAGCATGGAGACGATTATCTCAGGATGGCAATATAAACAAACGAAACTTTTAGTAGATTTCTACTTATTTTATTAAATATTATCTCCACCAAACAGGACAAGCTTGCATCTGTTATAGTTCTGGAGAAAAATGTGTTCATTTCATGTATGCGCGAAATGCCTTAAAAATGGCTTTAAAATGGATTTGGAGCATGGAGACGATTATCTCGGGATTGCAAGATAACCAAACAAAACTTTTAGTGGATTTCTACTTATTTTATTAAATATCATCTCCACCAAACAGGACAAGCTTGCATGTGTTATAGTTTTGGAGAAAAATGTGTTCATTTCATGTATGCGCAAAATGCCTTTGAAATGGCTTTAAAATGGATTTGGAGCATGGAGACGATTATCTCAGGATGGCAATATAAACAAACGAAACTTTTAGTAGATTTCTACTTATTTTATTAAATATTATCTCCACCAAACAGGACAAGCTTGCATCTGTTATAGTTTTGGAGAAAAATGTGTTCATTTCATGTATGCGCGAAATGCCTTAAAAATGGCTTTAAAATGGATTTGGAGCATGGAGACGATTATCTCGGGATTGCAAGATAACCAAACAAAACTTTTAGTGGATTTCTACTTATTTTATTAAATATCATCTCCACCAAACAGGACAAGCTTGCATCTGTTATAGTTTTGGAGAAAAATGTGTTCATTTCATGTATGCGCGAAATGCCTTAAAAATGGCTTTAAAATGGATTTGGAGCATGGAGACGATTATCTCGGGATTGCAAGATAACCAAACAAAACTTTTAGTGGATTTCTACTTATTTTATTAAATATCATCTCCACCAAACAGGACAAGCTTGCATCTGTTATAGTTTTGGAGAAAAATGTGTTCATTTCATGTATGCGCGAAATGCCTTAAAAATGGCTTTAAAATGGATTTGGAGCATGGAGACGATTATCTCAGGATGGCAATATAAACAAACGAAACTTTTAGTAGATTTCTACTTATTTTATTAAATATTATCTCCACCAAACAGGACAAGCTTGCATCTGTTATAGTTTTGGAGAAAAATGTGTTCATTTCATGTATGCGCGAAATGCCTTAAAAATGGCTTTAAAATGGATTTGGAGCATGGAGACGATTATCTCGGGATTGCAAGATAACCAAACAAAACTTTTAGTGGATTTCTACTTATTTTATTAAATATCATCTCCACCAAACAGGACAAGCTTGCATCTGTTATAGTTTTGGAGAAAAATGTGTTCATTTCATGTATGCGCGAAATGCCTTAAAAATGGCTTTAAAATGGATTTGGAGCATGGAGACGATTATCTCGGGATTGCAAGATAACCAAACAAAACTTTTAGTGGATTTCTACTTATTTTATTAAATATCATCTCCACCAAACAGGACAAGCTTGCATGTGTTATAGTTTTGGAGAAAAATGTGTTCATTTCATGTATGCGCAAAATGCCTTTGAAATGGCTTTAAAATGGATTTGGAGCATGGAGACGATTATCTCAGGATGGCAATATAAACAAACGAAACTTTTAGTAGATTTCTACTTATTTTATTAAATATTATCTCCACCAAACAGGACAAGCTTGCATCTGTTATAGTTTTGGAGAAAAATGTGTTCATTTCATGTATGCGCGAAATGCCTTAAAAATGGCTTTAAAATGGATTTGGAGCATGGAGACGATTATCTCAGGATGGCAATATAAACAAACGAAACTTTTAGTAGATTTCTACTTATTTTATTAAATATTATCTCCACCAAACAGGACAAGCTTGCATCTGTTATAGTTTTGGAGAAAAATGTGTTCATTTCATGTATGCGCGAAATGCCTTAAAAATGGCTTTAAAATGGATTTGGAGCATGGAGACGATTATCTCGGGATTGCAAGATAACCAAACAAAACTTTTAGTGGATTTCTACTTATTTTATTAAATATCATCTCCACCAAACAGGACAAGCTTGCATGTGTTATAGTTTTGGAGAAAAATGTGTTCATTTCATGTATGCGCAAAATGCCTTTGAAATGGCTTTAAAATGGATTTGGAGCATGGAGACGATTATCTCAGGATGGCAATATAAACAAACGAAACTTTTAGTAGATTTCTACTTATTTTATTAAATATTATCTCCACCAAACAGGACAAGCTTGCATCTGTTATAGTTTTGGAGAAAAATGTGTTCATTTCATGTATGCGCGAAATGCCTTAAAAATGGCTTTAAAATGGATTTGGAGCATGGAGACGATTATCTCGGGATTGCAAGATAACCAAACAAAACTTTTAGTGGATTTCTACTTATTTTATTAAATATCATCTCCACCAAACAGGACAAGCTTGCATGTGTTATAGTTTTGGAGAAATATGTGTTCATTTCATGTATGCGCAAAATGCCTTTGAAATGGCTTTAAAATGGATTTGGAGCATGGAGACGATTATCTCAGGATGGCAACATAAACAAACGAAACTTTTAGTAGATTTCTACTTATTTTATTAAATATTATCTCCACCAAACAGGACAAGCTTGCATCTGTTATAGTTTTGGAGAAAAATGTGTTCATTTCATGTATGCGCGAAATGCCTTAAAAATGGCTTTAAAATGGATTTGGAGCATGGAGACGATTATCTCGGGATTGCAAGATAACCAAACAAAACTTTTAGTGGATTTCTACTTATTTTATTAAATATCATCTCCACCAAACAGGACAAGCTTGCATGTGTTATAGTTTTGGTGAAAAATGTGTTCATTTCATGTATGCGCAAAATGCCTTTGAAATGGCTTTAAAATGGATTTGGAGCATGGAGACGATTATCTCGGGATTGCAAGATAACCAAACAAAACTTTTAGTGGATTTCTACTTATTTTATTAAATATCATCTCCACCAAACAGGACAAGCTTGCATCTGTTATAGTTTTGGAGAAAAATGTGTTCATTTCATGTATGCGCGAAATGCCTTAAAAATGACTTTAAAATGGATTTGGAGCATGGAGACGATTATCTCGGGATTGCAAGATAACCAAACAAAACTTTTAGTGGATTTCTACTTATTTTATTAAATATCATCTCCACCAAACAGGACAAGCTTGCATCTGTTATAGTTTTGGAGAAAAATGTGTTCATTTCATGTATGCGCGAAATGCCTTAAAAATGGCTTTAAAATGGATTTGGAGCATGGAGACGATTATCTCGGGATTGCAAGATAACCAAACAAAACTTTTAGTGGATTTCTACTTATTTTATTAAATATCATCTCCACCAAACAGGACAAGCTTGCATCTGTTATAGTTTTGGAGAAAATGTGTTCATTTCATGTATGCGCGAAATGCCTTAAAAATGGCTTTAAAATGGATTTGGAGCATGGAGACGATTATCTCGGGATTGCAAGATAACCAAACAAAACTTTTAGTGGATTTCTACTTATTTTATTAAATATCATCTCCACCAAACAGGACAAGCTTGCATGTGTTATAGTTTTGGAGAAAAATGTGTTCATTTCATGTATGCGCAAAATGCCTTTGAAATGGCTTTAAAATGGATTTGGAGCATGGAGACGATTATCTCAGGATGGCAATATAAACAAACGAAACTTTTAGTAGATTTCTACTTATTTTATTAAATATTATCTCCACCAAACAGGACAAGCTTGCATCTGTTATAGTTTTGGAGAAAAATGTGTTCATTTCATGTATGCGCGAAATGCCTTAAAAATGGCTTTAAAATGGATTTGGAGCATGGAGACGATTATCTCGGGATTGCAAGATAACCAAACAAAACTTTTAGTGGATTTCTACTTATTTTATTAAATATCATCTCCACCAAACAGGACAAGCTTGCATGTGTTATAGTTTTGGAGAAAAATGTGTTCATTTCATGTATGCGCAAAATGCCTTTGAAATGGCTTTAAAATGGATTTGGAGCATGGAGACGATTATCTCAGGATGGCAATATAAACAAACGAAACTTTTAGTAGATTTCTACTTATTTTATTAAATATTATCTCCACCAAACAGGACAAGCTTGCATCTGTTATAGTTTTGGAGAAAAATGTGTTCATTTCATGTATGCGCGAAATGCCTTAAAAATGGCTTTAAAATGGATTTGGAGCATGGAGACGATTATCTCGGGATTGCAAGATAACCAAACAAAACTTTTAGTGGATTTCTACTTATTTTATTAAATATCATCTCCACCAAACAGGACAAGCTTGCATCTGTTATAGTTTTGGAGAAAAATGTGTTCATTTCATGTATGCGCGAAATGCCTTAAAAATGGCTTTAAAATGGATTTGGAGCATGGAGACGATTATCTCGGGATTGCAAGATAACCAAACAAAACTTTTAGTGGATTTCTACTTATTTTATTAAATATCATCTCCACCAAACAGGACAAGCTTGCATCTGTTATAGTTTTGGAGAAAAATGTGTTCATTTCATGTATGCGCAAAATGCCTTTGAAATGGCTTTAAAATGGATTTGGAGCATGGAGACGATTATCTCAGGATGGCAATATAAACAAACGAAACTTTTAGTAGATTTCTACTTATTTTATTAAATATTATCTCCACCAAACAGGACAAGCTTGCATCTGTTATAGTTTTGGAGAAAAATGTGTTCATTTCATGTATGCGCGAAATGCCTTAAAAATGGCTTTAAAATGGATTTGGAGCATGGAGACGATTATCTCGGGATTGCAAGATAACCAAACAAAACTTTTAGTGGATTTCTACTTATTTTATTAAATATCATCTCCACCAAACAGGACAAGCTTGCATCTGTTATAGTTTTGGAGAAAAATGTGTTCATTTCATGTATGCGCGAAATGCCTTAAAAATGGCTTTAAAATGGATTTGGAGCATGGAGACGATTATCTCGGGATTGCAAGATAACCAAACAAAACTTTTAGTGGATTTCTACTTATTTTATTAAATATCATCTCCACCAAACAGGACAAGCTTGCATGTGTTATAGTTTTGGAGAAAAATGTGTTCATTTCATGTATGCGCAAAATGCCTTTGAAATGGCTTTAAAATGGATTTGGAGCATGGAGACGATTATCTCAGGATGGCAATATAAACAAACGAAACTTTTAGTAGATTTCTACTTATTTTATTAAATATTATCTCCACCAAACAGGACAAGCTTGCATCTGTTATAGTTTTGGAGAAAAATGTGTTCATTTCATGTATGCGCGAAATGCCTTAAAAATGGCTTTAAAATGGATTTGGAGCATGGAGACGAATATCTCAGGATGGCAATATAAACAAACGAAACTTTTAGTAGATTTCTACTTATTTTATTAAATATTATCTCCACCAAACAGGACAAGCTTGCATCTGTTATAGTTTTGGAGAAAAATGTGTTCATTTCATGTATGCGCGAAATGCCTTAAAAATGGCTTTAAAATGGATTTGGAGCATGGAGACGATTATCTCGGGATTGCAAGATAACCAAACAAAACTTTTAGTGGATTTCTACTTATTTTATTAAATATCATCTCCACCAAACAGGACAAGCTTGCATGTGTTATAGTTTTGGAGAAAAATGTGTTCATTTCATGTATGCGCAAAATGCCTTTGAAATGGCTTTAAAATGGATTTGGAGCATGGAGACGATTATCTCAGGATGGCAATATAAACAAACGAAACTTTTAGTAGATTTCTACTTATTTTATTAAATATTATCTCCACCAAACAGGACAAGCTTGCATCTGTTATAGTTTTGGAGAAAAATGTGTTCATTTCATGTATGCGCGAAATGCCTTAAAAATGGCTTTAAAATGGATTTGGAACATGGAGACGATTATCTCGGTATTGCAAGATAACCAAACAAAACTTTTAGTGGATTTCTACTTATTTTATTAAATATCATCTCCACCAAACAGGACAAGCTTGCATCTGTTATAGTTTTGGAGAAAAATGTGTTCATTTCATGTATGCGCGAAATGCCTTAAAAATGGCTTTAAAATGGATTTGGAGCATGGAGACGATTATCTCGGGATTGCAAGATAACCAAACAAAACTTTTAGTGGATTTCTACTTATTTTATTAAATATCATCTCCACCAAACAGGACAAGCTTGCATGTGTTATAGTTTTGGAGAAATATGTGTTCATTTCATGTATGCGCAAAATGCCTTTGAAATGGCTTTAAAATGGATTTGGAGCATGGAGACGATTATCTCAGGATGGCAACATAAACAAACGAAACTTTTAGTAGATTTCTACTTATTTTATTAAATATTATCTCCACCAAACAGGACAAGCTTGCATCTGTTATAGTTTTGGAGAAAAATGTGTTCATTTCATGTATGCGCGAAATGCCTTAAAAATGGCTTTAAAATGGATTTGGAGCATGGAGACGATTATCTCGGGATTGCAAGATAACCAAACAAAACTTTTAGTGGATTTCTACTTATTTTATTAAATATCATCTCCACCAAACAGGACAAGCTTGCATCTGTTATAGTTTTGGAGAAAAATGTGTTCATTTCATGTATGCGCGAAATGCCTTAAAAATGGCTTTAAAATGGATTTGGAGCATGGAGACGATTATCTCGGGATTGCAAGATAACCAAACAAAACTTTTAGTGGATTTCTACTTATTTTATTAAATATCATCTCCACCAAACAGGACAAGCTTGCATCTGTTATAGTTTTGGAGAAAAATGTGTTCATTTCATGTATGCGCGAAATGCCTTAAAAATGGCTTTAAAATGGATTTGGAGCATGGAGACGATTATCTCGGGATTGCAAGATAACCAAACAAAACTTTTAGTGGATTTCTACTTATTTTATTAAATATCATCTCCACCAAACAGGACAAGCTTGCATCTGTTATAGTTTTGGAGAAAAATGTGTTCATTTCATGTATGCGCGAAATGCCTTAAAAATGGCTTTAAAATGGATTTGGAGCATGGAGACGATTATCTCGGGATTGCAAGATAACCAAACAAAACTTTTAGTGGATTTCTACTTATTTTATTAAATATCATCTCCACCAAACAGGACAAGCTTGCATGTGTTATAGTTTTGGAGAAAAATGTGTTCATTTCATGTATGCGCAAAATGCCTTTGAAATGGCTTTAAAATGGATTTGGAGCATGGAGACGATTATCTCAGGATGGCAATATAAACAAACGAAACTTTTAGTAGATTTCTACTTATTTTATTAAATATTATCTCCACCAAACAGGACAAGCTTGCATCTGTTATAGTTTTGGAGAAAAATGTGTTCATTTCATGTATGCGCGAAATGCCTTAAAAATGGCTTTAAAATGGATTTGGAGCATGGAGACGATTATCTCAGGATGGCAATATAAACAAACGAAACTTTTAGTAGATTTCTACTTATTTTATTAAATATTATCTCCACCAAACAGGACAAGGTTGCATCTGTTATAGTTTTGGAGAAAAATGTGTTCATTTCATGTATGCGCGAAATGCCTTAAAAATGGCTTTAAAATGGATTTGGAGCATGGAGACGATTATCTCGGGATTGCAAGATAACCAAACAAAACTTTTAGTGGATTTCTACTTATTTTATTAAATATCATCTCCACCAAACAGGACAAGCTTGCATGTGTTATAGTTTTGGAGAAAAATGTGTTCATTTCATGTATGCGCAAAATGCCTTTGAAATGGCTTTAAAATGGATTTGGAGCATGGAGACGATTATCTCAGGATGGCAATATAAACAAACGAAACTTTTAGTAGATTTCTACTTATTTTATTAAATATTATCTCCACCAAACAGGACAAGCTTGCATCTGTTATAGTTTTGGAGAAAAATGTGTTCATTTCATGTATGCGCGAAATGCCTTAAAAATGGCTTTAAAATGGATTTGGAACATGGAGACGATTATCTCGGGATTGCAAGATAACCAAACAAAACTTTTAGTGGATTTCTACTTATTTTATTAAATATCATCTCCACCAAACAGGACAAGCTTGCATCTGTTATAGTTTTGGAGAAAAATGTGTTCATTTCATGTATGCGCGAAATGCCTTAAAAATGGCTTTAAAATGGATTTGGAGCATGGAGACGATTATCTCGGGATTGCAAGATAACCAAACAAAACTTTTAGTGGATTTCTACTTATTTTATTAAATATCATCTCCACCAAACAGGACAAGCTTGCATGTGTTATAGTTTTGGAGAAATATGTGTTCATTTCATGTATGCGCAAAATGCCTTTGAAATGGCTTTAAAATGGATTTGGAGCATGGAGACGATTATCTCAGGATGGCAATATAAACAAACGAAACTTTTAGTAGATTTCTACTTATTTTATTAAATATTATCTCCACCAAACAGGACAAGCTTGCATCTGTTATAGTTTTGGAGAAAAATGTGTTCATTTCATGTATGCGCGAAATGCCTTAAAAATGGCTTTAAAATGGATTTGGAGCATGGAGACGATTATCTCGGGATTGCAAGATAACCAAACAAAACTTTTAGTGGATTTCTACTTATTTTATTAAATATCATCTCCACCAAACAGGACAAGCTTGCATCTGTTATAGTTTTGGAGAAAAATGTGTTCATTTCATGTATGCGCGAAATGCCTTAAAAATGGCTTTAAAATGGATTTGGAGCATGGAGACGATTATCTCGGGATTGCAAGATAACCAAACAAAACTTTTAGTGGATTTCTACTTATTTTATTAAATATCATCTCCACCAAACAGGACAAGCTTGCATCTGTTATAGTTTTGGAGAAAAATGTGTTCATTTCATGTATGCGCGAAATGCCTTAAAAATGGCTTTAAAATGGATTTGGAGCATGGAGACGATTATCTCGGGATTGCAAGATAACCAAACAAAACTTTTAGTGGATTTCTACTTATTTTATTAAATATCATCTCCACCAAACAGGACAAGCTTGCATCTGTTATAGTTTTGGAGAAAAATGTGTTCATTTCATGTATGCGCGAAATGCCTTAAAAATGGCTTTAAAATGGATTTGGAGCATGGAGACGATTATCTCGGGATTGCAAGATAACCAAACAAAACTTTTAGTGGATTTCTACTTATTTTATTAAATATCATCTCCACCAAACAGAACAAGCTTGCATCTGTTATAGTTTTGGAAAAAAATGTGTTCATTTCATGTATGCGCAAAATGCCTTAAAAATGGCTTTAAAATGGATTTGGAGCATGGAGACGATTATCTCGGGATTGCAAGATAACCAAACAAAACTTTTAGTGGATTTCTACTTATTTTATTAAATATCATCTCCACCAAACAGGACAAGCTTGCATGTGTTATAGTTTTGGAGAAAAATGTGTTCATTTCATGTATGCGCGAAATGCCTTAAAAATGGCTTTAAAATGGATTTGGAGCATGGAGACGATTATCTCGGGATTGCAATATAACCAAACAAAACTTTTAGTGGATTTCTACTTATTTTATTAAATATCATCTCTACCAAACAGGACAAGCTTGCATCTGTTATAGTTTTGGAGAAAAATGTGTTCATTTCATGTATGCGCGAAATGCCTTAAAAATGGCTTTAAAATGGATTTGGAGCATGGAGACGATTATCTCGGGATTGCAAGATAACCAAACAAAACTTTTAGTGGATTTCTACTTATTTTATTAAATATCATCTCCACCAAACAGGACAAGCTTGCATGTGTTATAGTTTTGGAGAAAAATGTGTTCATTTCATGTATGCGCAAAATGCCTTTGAAATGGCTTTAAAATGGATTTGGAGCATGGAGACGATTATCTCAGGATGGCAATATAAACAAACGAAACTTTTAGTAGATTTCTACTTATTTTATTAAATATTATCTCCACCAAACAGGACAAGCTTGCATCTGTTATAGTTTTGGAGAAAAATGTGTTCATTTCATGTATGCGCGAAATGCCTTAAAAATGGCTTTAAAATGGATTTGGAGCATGGAGACGATTATCTCGGGATTGCAAGATAACCAAACAAAACTTTTAGTGGATTTCTACTTATTTTATTAAATATCATCTCCACCAAACAGGACAAGCTTGCATCTGTTATAGTTTTGGAGAAAAATGTGTTCATTTCATGTATGCGCGAAATGCCTTAAAAATGGCTTTAAAATGGATTTGGAGCATGGAGACGATTATCTCGGGATTGCAAGATAACCAAACAAAACTTTTAGTGGATTTCTACTTATTTTATTAAATATCATCTCCACCAAACAGGACAAGCTTGCATCTGTTATAGTTTTGGAGAAAAATGTGTTCATTTCATGTATGCGCGAAATGCCTTAAAAATGGCTTTAAAATGGATTTGGAGCATGGAGACGATTATCTCGGGATTGCAAGATAACCAAACAAAACTTTTAGTGGATTTCTACTTATTTTATTAAATATCATCTCCACCAAACAGGACAAGCTTGCATGTGTTATAGTTTTGGAGAAATATGTGTTCATTTCATGTATGCGCAAAATGCCTTTGAAATGGCTTTAAAATGGATTTGGAGCATGGAGACGATTATCTCAGGATGGCAATATAAACAAACGAAACTTTTAGTAGATTTCTACTTATTTTATTAAATATTATCTCCACCAAACAGGACAAGCTTGCATCTGTTATAGTTTTGGAGAAAAATGTGTTCATTTCATGTATGCGCGAAATGCCTTAAAAATGGCTTTAAAATGGATTTGGAGCATGGAGACGATTATCTCGGGATTGCAAGATAACCAAACAAAACTTTTAGTGGATTTCTACTTATTTTATTAAATATCATCTCCACCAAACAGGACAAGCTTGCATCTGTTATAGTTTTGGAGAAAAATGTGTTCATTTCATGTATGCGCGAAATGCCTTAAAAATGGCTTTAAAATGGATTTGGAGCATGGAGACGATTATCTCGGGATTGCAAGATAACCAAACAAAACTTTTAGTGGATTTCTACTTATTTTATTAAATATCATCTCCACCAAACAGGACAAGCTTGCATCTGTTATAGTTTTGGAGAAAAATGTGTTCATTTCATGTATGCGCGAAATGCCTTAAAAATGGCTTTAAAATGGATTTGGAGCATGGAGACGATTATCTCGGGATTGCAAGATAACCAAACAAAACTTTTAGTGGATTTCTACTTATTTTATTAAATATCATCTCCACCAAACAGGACAAGCTTGCATCTGTTATAGTTTTGGAGAAAAATGTGTTCATTTCATGTATGCGCGAAATGCCTTAAAAATGGCTTTAAAATGGATTTGGAGCATGGAGACGATTATCTCGGGATTGCAAGATAACCAAACAAAACTTTTAGTGGATTTCTACTTATTTTATTAAATATCATCTCCACCAAACAGAACAAGCTTGCATCTGTTATAGTTTTGGAAAAAAATGTGTTCATTTCATGTATGCGCAAAATGCCTTAAAAATGGCTTTAAAATGGATTTGGAGCATGGAGACGATTATCTCGGGATTGCAAGATAACCAAACAAAACTTTTAGTGGATTTCTACTTATTTTATTAAATATCATCTCCACCAAACAGGACAAGCTTGCATGTGTTATAGTTTTGGAGAAAAATGTGTTCATTTCATGTATGCGCGAAATGCCTTAAAAATGGCTTTAAAATGGATTTGGAGCATGGAGACGATTATCTCGGGATTGCAATATAACCAAACAAAACTTTTAGTGGATTTCTACTTATTTTATTAAATATCATCTCTACCAAACAGGACAAGCTTGCATCTGTTATAGTTTTGGAGAAAAATGTGTTCATTTCATGTATGCGCGAAATGCCTTAAAAATGGCTTTAAAATGGATTTGGAGCATGGAGACGATTATCTCGGGATTGCAAGATAACCAAACAAAACTTTTAGTGGATTTCTACTTATTTTATTGAATATCATCTCCACCAAACAGGACAAGCTTGCATGTGTTATAGTTTTGGAGAAAAATGTGTTCATTTCATGTATGCGCAAAATGCCTTTGAAATGGCTTTAAAATGGATTTGGAGCATGGAGACGATTATCTCAGGATGGCAATATAAACAAACGAAACTTTTAGTAGATTTCTACTTATTTTATTAAATATTATCTCCACCAAACAGGACAAGCTTGCATCTGTTATAGTTTTGGAGAAAAATGTGTTCATTTCATGTATGCGCGAAATGCCTTAAAAATGGCTTTAAAATGGATTTGGAGCATGGAGACGATTATCTCGGGATTGCAAGATAACCAAACAAAACTTTTAGTGGATTTCTACTTATTTTATTAAATATCATCTCCACCAAACAGGACAAGCTTGCATCTGTTATAGTTTTGGAGAAAAATGTGTTCATTTCATGTATGCGCGAAATGCCTTAAAAATGGCTTTAAAATGGATTTGGAGCATGGAGACGATTATCTCGGGATTGCAAGATAACCAAACAAAACTTTTAGTGGATTTCTACTTATTTTATTAAATATCATCTCCACCAAACAGAACAAGCTTGCATCTGTTATAGTTTTGGAAAAAAATGTGTTCATTTCATGTATGCGCGAAATGCCTTAAAAATGGCTTTAAAATGGATTTGGAGCATGGAGACGATTATCTCGGGATTGCAAGATAACCAAACAAAACTTTTAGTGGATTTCTACTTATTTTATTAAATATCATCTCCACCAAACAGGACAAGCTTGCATGTGTTATAGTTTTGGAGAAAAATGTGTTCATTTCATGTATGCGCGAAATGCCTTAAAAATGGCTTTAAAATGGATTTGGAGCATGGAGACGATTATCTCGGGATTGCAAGATAACCAAAAAAACTTTTAGTGGATTTCTACTTATTTTATTAAATATCATCTCCACCAAACAGGACAAGCTTGCATGTGTTATAGTTTTGGAGAAAAATGTGTTCATTTCATGTATGCGCAAAATGCCTTTGAAATGGCTTTAAAATGGATTTGGAGCATGGAGACGATTATCTCAGGATGGCAATATAAACAAACGAAACTTTTAGTACATTTCTACTTATTTTATTAAATATTATCTCCACCAAACAGGACAAGCTTGCATCTGTTATAGTTTTGGAGAAAAATGTGTTCATTTCATGTATGCGCGAAATGCCTTAAAAATGGCTTTAAAATGGATTTGGAGCATGGAGACGATTATCTCGGGATTGCAATATAACCAAACAAAACTTTTAGTGGATTTCTACTTATTTTATTAAATATCATCTCCACCAAACAGGACAAGCTTGCATCTGTTATAGTTTTGGAGAAAAATGTGTTCATTTCATGTATGCGCGAAATGCCTTAAAAATGGCTTTAAAATGGATTTGGAGCATGGAGACGTTTATCTCGGGATTGCAAGATAACCAAACAAAACTTTTAGTGGATTTCTACTTATTTTATTAAATATCATCTCCACCAAACAGGACAAGCTTGCATGTGTTATAGTTTTGGAGAAAAATGTGTTCATTTCATGTATGCGCAAAATGCCTTTGAAATGGCTTTAAAATGGATTTGGAGCATGGAGACGATTATCTCGGGATTGCAAGATAACCAAACAAAACTTTTAGTGGATTTCTACTTATTTTATTAAATATCATCTCCACCAAACAGGACAAGCTTGCATCTGTTATAGTTTTGGAGAAAAATGTGTTCATTTCATGTATGCGCGAAATGCCTTAAAAATGGCTTTAAAATGGATTTGGAGCATGGAGACGATTATCTCGGGATTGCAAGATAACCAAACAAAACTTTTAGTGGATTTCTACTTATTTTATTAAATATCATCTCCACCAAACAGGACAAGCTTGCATCTGTTATAGTTTTGGAGAAAAATGTGTTCATTTCATGTATGCGCGAAATGCCTTAAAAATGGCTTTAAAATGGATTTGGAGCATGGAGACGATTATCTCGGGATTGCAAGATAACCAAACAAAACTTTTAGTGGATTTCTACTTATTTTATTAAATATCATCTCCACCAAACAGGACAAGCTTGCATCTGTTATAGTTTTGGAGAAAAATGTGTTAATTTCATGTATGCGCGAAATGCCTTAAAAATGGCTTTAAAATGGATTTGGAGCATGGAGACGATTATCTCGGGATTGCAAGATAACCAAACAAAACTTTTAGTGGATTTCTACTTATTTTATTAAATATCATCTCCACCAAACAGGACAAGCTTGCATGTGTTATAGTTTTGGAGAAAAATGTGTTCATTTCATGTATGCGCAAAATGCCTTTGAAATGGCTTTAAAATGGATTTGGAGCATGGAGACGATTATCTCAGGATGGCAATATAAACAAACGAAACTTTTAGTAGATTTCTACTTATTTTATTAAATATTATCTCCACCAAACAGGACAAGCTTGCATCTGTTAAAGTTTTGGAGAAAAATGTGTTCATTTCATGTATGCGCGAAATGCCTTAAAAATGGCTTTAAAATGGATTTGGAGCATGGAGACGATTATCTCGGGATTGCAAGATAGCCAAACAAAACTTTTAGTGGATTTCTACTTATTTTATTAAATATCATCTCCACCAAACAGGACAAGCTTGCATCTGTTATAGTTTTGGAGAAAAATGTGTTCATTTCATGTATGCGCGAAATGCCTTAAAAATGGCTTTAAAATGGATTTGGAGCATGGAGACGATTATCTCGGGATTGCAATATAACCAAACAAAACCTTTAGTGGATTTCTTCTTATTTTATTAAATATCTTCTCCACCAAACAGGACAAGCTTGCATCTGTTATAGTTTTGGAGAAAAATGTGTTCATTTCATGTATGCGCGAAATGCCTTAAAAATGGCTTTAAAATGGATTTGGAGCATGGAGACGATTATCTCGGGATTGCAAGATAACCAAACAAAACTTTTAGTGGATTTCTACTTATTTTATTAAATATCATCTCCACCAAACAGGACAAGCTTGCATCTGTTATAGTTTTGGAGAAAAATGTGTTCATTTCATGTATGCGCGAAATGCCTTAAAAATGGCTTTAAAATGGATTTGGAGCATGGAGACGATTATCTCGGGATTGCAAGATAACCAAACAAAACTTTTAGTGGATTTCTACTTATTTTATTAAATATCATCTCCACCAAACAGGACAAGCTTGCATCTGTTATAGTTTTGGAGAAAAATGTGTTCATTTCATGTATGCGCGAAATGCCTTAAAAATGGCTTTAAAATGGATTTGGAGCATGGAGACGACTATCTCGGGATTGCAAGATAACCAAACAAAACTTTTAGTGGATTTCTACTTATTTTATTAAATATCATCTCCACCAAACAGGACAAGCTTGCATCTGTTATAGTTTTGGAGAAAAATGTGTTCATTTCATGTATGCGCGAAATGCCTTAAAAATGGCTTTAAAATGGATTTGGAGCATGGAGACGATTATCTCGGGATTGCAAGATAACCAAACAAAACTTTTAGTGGATTTCTACTAATTTTATTAAATATCATGTCCACCAAACAGGACAAGCTTGCATCTGTTATAGTTTTGGAGAAAAATGTGTTCATTTCATGTATGCGCGAAATGCCTTAAAAATGGCTTTAAAATGGATTTGGAGCATGGAGACGATTATCTCGGGATTGCAAGATAACCAAACAAAACTTTTAGTGGATTTCTACTTATTTTATTAAATATCATCTCCACCAAACAGGACAAGCTTGCATCTGTTATAGTTTTGGAGAAAAATGTGTTCATTTCATGTATGCGCGAAATGCCTTAAAAATGGCTTTAAAATGGATTTGGAGCATGGAGACGATTATCTCGGGATTGCAAGATAACCAAACAAAACTTTTAGTGGATTTCTACTTATTTTATTAAATATCATCTACACCAAACAGGACAAGCTTGCATCTGTTATAGTTTTGGAGAAAAATGTGTTCATTTCATGTATGCGCGAAATGCCTTAAAAATGGCTTTAAAATGGATTTGGAGCATGGAGACGATTATCTCGGGATTGCAAGATAACCAAACAAAACTTTTAGTGGATTTCTACTTATTTTATTAAATATCATCTCCACCAAACAGGACAAGCTTGCATCTCTTATAGTTTTGGAGAAAAATGTGTTCATTTCATGTATGCGCGAAATGCCTTAAAAATGGCTTTAAAATGGATTTGGAGCATGGAGACGATTATCTCGGGATTGCAAGATAACCAAACAAAACTTTTAGTGGATTTCTACTTATTTTATTAAATATCATCTCCACCAAACAGGACAAGCTTGCATGTGTTATAGTTTTGGAGAAAAATGTGTTCATTTCATGTATGCGCAAAATGCCTTTGAAATGGCTTTAAAATGGATTTGGAGCATGGAGACGATTATCTCAGGATGGCAATATAAACAAACGAAACTTTTAGTAGATTTCTACTTATTTTATTAAATATTATCTCCACCAAACAGGACAAGCTTGCATCTGTTATAGTTTTGGAGAAAAATGTGTTCATTTCATGTATGCGCGAAATGCCTTAAAAATGGCTTTAAAATGGATTTGGAGCATGGAGACGATTATCTCGGGATTGCAAGATAACCAAACAAAACTTTTAGTGGATTTCTACTTATTTTATTAAATATCATCTCCACCAAACAGGACAAGCTTGCATCTGTTATAGTTTTGGAGAAAAATGTGTTCATTTCATGTATGCGCGAAATGCCTTAAAAATGGCTTTAAAATGGATTTGGAGCATGGAGACGATTATCTCGGGATTGCAAGATAACCAAACAAAACTTTTAGTGGATTTCTACTTATTTTATTAAATATCATCTCCACCAAACAGGACAAGCTTGCATCTGTTATAGTTTTGGAGAAAAATGTGTTCATTTCATGTATGCGCGAAATGCCTTAAAAATGGCTTTAAAATGGATTTGGAGCATGGAGACGATTATCTCGGGATTGCAAGATAACCAAACAAAACTTTTAGTGGATTTCTACTTATTTTATTAAATATCATCTCCACCAAACAGGACAAGCTTGCATCTGTTATAGTTTTGGAGAAAAATGTGTTCATTTCATGTATGCGCGAAATGCCTTAAAAATGGCTTTAAAATGGATTTGGAGCTTGGAGACGATTATCTCGGGATTGCAAGATAACCAAACAAAACTTTTAGTGGATTTCTACTTATTTTATTAAATATCATCTCCACCAAACAGGACAAGCTTGCATCTGTTATAGTTTTGGAGAAAAATGTGTTCATTTCATGTATGCGCGAAATGCCTTAAAAATGGCTTTAAAATGGATTTGGAGCATGGAGACGATTATCTCGGGATTGCAATATAACCAAACAAAACTTTTAGTGGATTTCTACTTATTTTATTAAATATCATCTCCACCAAACAGGACAAGCTTGCATCTGTTATAGTTTTGGAGAAAAATGTGTTCATTTCATGTATGCGCGAAATGCCTTAAAAATGGCTTTAAAATGGATTTGGAGCATGGAGACGATTATCTCGGGATTGCAAGATAACCAAACAAAACTTTTAGTGGATTTCTACTTATTTTATTAAATATCATCTCCACCAAACAGGACAAGCTTGCATCTGTTATAGTTTTGGAGAAAAATGTGTTCATTTCATGTATGCGCGAAATGCCTTAAAAATGGCTTTAAAATGGATTTGGAGCATGGAGACGATTATCTCGGGATTGCAATATAACCAAACAAAACTTTTAGTGGATTTCTACTTATTTTATTAAATATCATCTCCACCAAACAGGACAAGCTTGCATCTGTTATAGTTTTGGAGAAAAATGTGTTCATTTCATGTATGCGCGAAATGCCTTAAAAATGGCTTTAAAATGGATTTGGAGCATGGAGACGATTATCTCGGGATTGCAAGATAACCAAACAAAACTTTTAGTGGATTTCTACTTATTTTATTAAATATCATCTCCACCAAACAGGACAAGCTTGCATGTGTTATAGTTTTGGAGAAAAATGTGTTCATTTCATGTATGCGCAAAATGCCTTTGAAATGGCTTTAAAATGGATTTGGAGCATGGAGACGATTATCTCGGGATTGCAAGATAACCAAACAAAACTTTTAGTGGATTTCTACTTATTTTATTAAATATCATCTCCACCAAACAGGACAAGCTTGCATCTGTTATAGTTTTGGAGAAAAATGTGTTCATTTCATGTATGCGCGAAATGCCTTAAAAATGGCTTTAAAATGGATTTGGAGCATGGAGACGATTATCTCGGGATTGCAAGATAACCAAACAAAACTTTTAGTGGATTTCTACTTATTTTATTAAATATCATCTCCACCAAACAGGACAAGCTTGCATCTGTTATAGTTTTGGAGAAAAATGTGTTCATTTCATGTATGCGCGAAATGCCTTAAAAATGGCTTTAAAATGGATTTGGAGCATGGAGACGATTATCTCGGGATTGCAAGATAACCAAACAAAACTTTTAGTGGATTTCTACTTATTTTATTAAATATCATCTCCACCAAACAGGACAAGCTTGCATCTGTTATAGTTTTGGAGAAAAATGTGTTCATTTCATGTATGCGCGAAATGCCTTAAAAATGGCTTTAAAATGGATTTGGAGCATGGAGACGATTATCTCGGGATTGCAAGATAACCAAACAAAACTTTTAGTGGATTTCTACTTATTTTATTAAATATCATCTCCACCAAACAGGACAAGCTTGCATGTGTTATAGTTTTGGAGAAAAATGTGTTCATTTCATGTATGCGCAAAATGCCTTTGAAATGGCTTTAAAATGGATTTGGAGCATGGAGACGATTATCTCAGGATGGCAATATAAACAAACGAAACTTTTAGTAGATTTCTACTTATTTTATTAAATATTATCTCCACCAAACAGGACAAGCTTGCATCTGTTATAGTTTTGGAGAAAAATGTGTTCATTTCATGTATGCGCGAAATGCCTTAAAAATGGCTTTAAAATGGATTTGGAGCATGGAGACGATTATCTCGGGATTGCAAGATAAACAAACAAAACTTTTAGTGGATTTCTACTTATTTTATTAAATATCATCTCCACCAAACAGGACAAGCTTGCATCTGTTATAGTTTTGGAGAAAAATGTGTTCATTTCATGTATGCGCGAAATGCCTTAAAAATGGCTTTAAAATGGATTTGGAGCATGGAGACGATTATCTCGGGATTGCAATATAACCAAACAAAACTTTTAGTGGATTTCTTCTTATTTTATTAAATATCATCTCCACCAAACAGGACAAGCTTGCATCTGTTATAGTTTTGGAGAAAAATGTGTTCATTTCATGTATGCGCGAAATGCCTTAAAAATGGCTTTAAAATGGATTTGGAGCATGGAGACGATTATCTCGGGATTGCAAGATAACCAAACAAAACTTTTAGTGGATTTCTACTTATTTTATTAAATATCATCTCCACCAAACAGGACAAGCTTGCATCTGTTATAGTTTTGGAGAAAAATGTGTTCATTTCATGTATGCGCGAAATGCCTTAAAAATGGCTTTAAAATGGATTTGGAGCATGGAGACGATTATCTCGGGATTGCAAGATAACCAAACAAAACTTTTAGTGGATTTCTACTTATTTTATTAAATATCATCTCCACCAAACAGGACAAGCTTGCATCTGTTATAGTTTTGGAGAAAAATGTGTTCATTTCATGTATGCGCGAAATGCCTTAAAAATGGCTTTAAAATGGATTTGGAGCATGGAGACGATTATCTCGGGATTGCAAGATAACCAAACAAAACTTTTAGTGGATTTCTACTTATTTTATTAAATATCATCTCCACCAAACAGGACAAGCTTGCATCTGTTATAGTTTTGGAGAAAAATGTGTTCATTTCATGTATGCGCGAAATGCCTTAAAAATGGCTTTAAAATGGATTTGGAGCATGGAGACGATTATCTCGGGATTGCAAGATAACCAAACAAAACTTTTAGTGGATTTCTACTAATTTTATTAAATATCATCTCCACCAAACAGGACAAGCTTGCATCTGTTATAGTTTTGGAGAAAAATTGTTCATTTCATGTATGCGCGAAATGCCTTAAAAATGGCTTTAAAATGGATTTGGAGCATGGAGACGATTATCTCGGGATTGCAATATAACCAAACAAAACTTTTAGTGGATTTCTACTTATTTTATTAAATATCATCTCCACCAAACAGGACAAGCTTGCATCTGTTATAGTTTTGGAGAAAAATGTGTTCATTTCATGTATGCGCGAAATGCCTTAAAAATGGCTTTAAAATGGATTTGGAGCATGGAGACGATTATCTCGGGATTGCAAGATAACCAAACAAAACTTTTAGTGGATTTCTACTTATTTTATTAAATATCATCTCCACCAAACAGGACAAGCTTGCATCTGTTATAGTTTTGGAGAAAAATGTGTTCATTTCATGTATGCGCGAAATGCCTTAAAAATGGCTTTAAAATGGATTTGGAGCATGGAGACGATTATCTCGGGATTGCAATATAACCAAACAAAACTTTTAGTGGATTTCTACTTATTTTATTAAATATCATCTCCACCAAACAGGACAAGCTTGCATCTGTTATAGTTTTGGAGAAAAATGTGTTCATTTCATGTATGCGCGAAATGCCTTAAAAATGGCTTTAAAATGGATTTGGAGCATGGAGACGATTATCTCGGGATTGCAAGATAACCAAACAAAACTTTTAGTGGATTTCTACTTATTTTATTAAATATCATCTCCACCAAACAGGACAAGCTTGCATCTGTTATAGTTTTGGAGAAAAATGTGTTCATTTCATGTATGCGCGAAATGCCTTAAAAATGGCTTTAAAATGGATTTGGAGCATGGAGACGATTATCTCGGGATTGCAATATAACCAAACAAAACTTTTAGTGGATTTCTACTTATTTTATTAAATATCATCTCCACCAAACAGGACAAGCTTGCATCTGTTATAGTTTTGGAGAAAAATGTGTTCATTTCATGTATGCGCGAAATGCCTTAAAAATGGCTTTAAAATGGATTTGGAGCATGGAGACGATTATCTCGGGATTGCAAGATAACCAAACAAAACTTTTAGTGGATTTCTACTTATTTTATTAAATATCATCTCCACCAAACAGGACAAGCTTGCATGTGTTATAGTTTTGGAGAAAAATGTGTTCATTTCATGTATGCGCAAAATGCCTTTGAAATGGCTTTAAAGTGGATTTGGAGCATGGAGACGATTATCTCGGGATTGCAAGATAACCAAACAAAACTTTTAGTGGATTTCTACTTATTTTATTAAATATCATCTCCACCAAACAGGACAAGCTTGCATCTGTTATAGTTTTGGAGAAAAATGTGTTCATTTCATGTATGCGCGAAATGCCTTAAAAATGGCTTTAAAATGGATTTGGAGCATGGAGACGATTATCTCGGGATTGCAAGATAACCAAACAAAACTTTTAGTGGATTTCTACTTATTTTATTAAATATCATCTCCACCAAACAGGACAAGCTTGCATCTGTTATAGTTTTGGAGAAAAATGTGTTCATTTCATGTATGCGCGAAATGCCTTAAAAATGGCTTTAAAATGGATTTGGAGCATGGAGACGATTATCTCGGGATTGCAAGATAACCAAACAAAACTTTTAGTGGATTTCTACTTATTTTATTAAATATCATCTCCACCAAACAGGACAAGCTTGCATCTATTATAGTTTTGGAGAAAAATGTGTTCATTTCATGTATGCGCGAAATGCCTTAAAAATGGCTTTAAAATGGATTTGGAGCATGGAGACGATTATCTCGGGATTGCAAGATAACCAAACAAAACTTTTAGTGGATTTCTACTTATTTTATTAAATATCATCTCCACCAAACAGGACAAGCTTGCATGTGTTATAGTTTTGGAGAAAAATGTGTTCATTTCATGTATGCGCGAAATGCCTTAAAAATGGCTTTAAAATGGATTTGGAGCATGGAGACGATTATCTCGGGATTGCAAGATAACCAAACAAAACTTTTAGTGGATTTCTACTTATTTTATTAAATATCATCTCCACCAAACAGGACAAGCTTGCATCTGTTATAGTTTTGGAGAAAAATGTGTTCATTTCATGTATGCGCGAAATGCCTTAAAAATGGCTTTAAAATGGATTTGGAGCATGGAGACGATTATCTCGGGATTGCAATATAACCAAACAAAACTTTTAGTGGATTTCTTCTTATTTTATTAAATATCATCTCCACGAAACAGGACAAGCTTGCATCTGTTATAGTTTTGGAGAAAAATGTGTTCATTTCATGTATGCGCGAAATGCCTTAAAAATGGCTTTAAAATGGATTTGGAGCATGGAGACGATTATCTCGGGATTGCAAGATAACCAAACAAAACTTTTAGTGGATTTCTACTTATTTTATTAAATATCATCTCCACCAAACAGGACAAGCTTGCATCTGTTATAGTTTTGGAGAAAAATGTGTTCATTTCATGTATGCGCGAAATGCCTTAAAAATGGCTTTAAAATGGATTTGGAGCATGGAGACGATTATCTCGGGATTGCAAGATAACCAAACAAAACTTTTAGTGGATTTCTACTTATTTTATTAAATATCATCTCCACCAAATAGGACAAGCTTGCATCTGTTATAGTTTTGGAGAAAAATGTGTTCATTTCATGTATGCGCGAAATGCCTTAAAAATGGCTTTAAAATGGATTTGGAGCATGGAGACGATTATCTCGGGATTGCAAGATAACCAAACAAAACTTTTAGTGGATTTCTACTTATTTTATTAAATATCATCTCCACCAAACAGGACAAGCTTGCATCTGTTATAGTTTTGGAGAAAAATGTGTTCATTTCATGTATGCGCGAAATGCCTTAAAAATGGCTTTAAAATGGATTTGGAGCATGGAGACGATTATCTCGGGATTGCAAGATAACCAAACAAAACTTTTAGTGGATTTCTACTAATTTTATTAAATATCATCTCCACCAAACAGGACAAGCTTGCATCTGTTATAGTTTTGGAGAAAAATGTGTTCATTTCATGTATGCGCGAAATGCCTTAAAAATGGCTTTAAAATGGATTTGGAGCATGGAGACGATTATCTCGGGATTGCAATATAACCAAACAAAACTTTTAGTGGATTTCTACTTATTTTATTAAATATCATCTCCACCAAACAGGACAAGCTTGCATCTGTTATAGTTTTGGAGAAAAATGTGTTCATTTCATGTATGCGCGAAATGCCTTAAAAATGGCTTTAAAATGGATTTGGAGCATGGAGACGATTATCTCGGGATTGCAAGATAACCAAACAAAACTTTTAGTGGATTTCTACTTATTTTATTAAATATCATCTCCACCAAACAGGACAAGCTTGCATGTGTTATAGTTTTGGAGAAAAATGTGTTCATTTCATGTATGCGCAAAATGCCTTTGAAATGGCTTTAAAGTGGATTTGGAGCATGGAGACGATTATCTCGGGATTGCAAGATAACCAAACAAAACTTTTAGTGGATTTCTACTTATTTTATTAAATATCATCTCCACCAAACAGGACAAGCTTGCATCTGTTATAGTTTTGGAGAAAAATGTGTTCATTTCATGTATGCGCGAAATGCCTTAAAAATGGCTTTAAAATGGATTTGGAGCATGGAGACGATTATCTCGGGATTGCAAGATAACCAAACAAAACTTTTAGTGGATTTCTACTTATTTTATTAAATATCATCTCCACCAAACAGGACAAGCTTGCATCTGTTATAGTTTTGGAGAAAAATGTGTTCATTTCATGTATGCGCGAAATGCCTTAAAAATGGCTTTAAAATGGATTTGGAGCATGGAGACGATTATCTCGGGATTGCAAGATAACCAAACAAAACTTTTAGTGGATTTCTACTTATTTTATTAAATATCATCTCCACCAAACAGGACAAGCTTGCATCTGTTATAGTTTTGGAGAAAAATGTGTTCATTTCATGTATGCGCGAAATGCCTTAAAAATGGCTTTAAAATGGATTTGGAGCATGGAGACGATTATCTCGGGATTGCAAGATAACCAAACAAAACTTTTAGTGGATTTCTACTTATTTTATTAAATATCATCTCCACCAAACAGGACAAGCTTGCATGTGTTATAGTTTTGGAGAAAAATGTGTTCATTTCATGTATGCGCGAAATGCCTTAAAAATGGCTTTAAAATGGATTTGGAGCATGGAGACGATTATCTCGGGATTGCAAGATAACCAAACAAAACTTTTAGTGGATTTCTACTTATTTTATTAAATATCATCTCCACCAAACAGGACAAGCTTGCATCTGTTATAGTTTTGGAGAAAAATGTGTTCATTTCATGTATGCGCGAAATGCCTTAAAAATGGCTTTAAAATGGATTTGGAGCATGGAGACGATTATCTCGGGATTGCAATATAACCAAACAAAACTTTTAGTGGATTTCTTCTTATTTTATTAAATATCATCTCCACGAAACAGGACAAGCTTGCATCTGTTATAGGTTTGGAGAAAAATGTGTTCATTTCATGTATGCGCGAAATGCCTTAAAAATGGCTTTAAAATGGATTTGGAGCATGGAGACGATTATCTCGGGATTGCAAGATAACCAAACAAAACTTTTAGTGGATTTCTACTTATTTTATTAAATATCATCTCCACGAAACAGGACAAGCTTGCATCTGTTATAGTTTTGGAGAAAAATGTGTTCATTTCATGTATGCGCGAAATGCCTTAAAAATGGCTTTAAAATGGATTTGGAGCATGGAGACGATTATCTCGGGATTGCAAGATAACCAAACAAAACTTTTAGTGGATTTCTACTTATTTTATTAAATATCATCTCCACCAAACAGGACAAGCTTGCATCTGTTATAGTTTTGGAGAAAAATGTGTTCATTTCATGTATGCGCGAAATGCCTTAAAAATGGCTTTAAAATGGATTTGGAGCATGGAGACGATTATCTCGGGATTGCAAGATAACCAAACAAAACTTTTAGTGGATTTCTACTAATTTTATTAAATATCATCTCCACCAAACAGGACAAGCTTGCATCTGTTATAGTTTTGGAGAAAAATGTGTTCATTTCATGTATGCGCGAAATGCCT
The DNA here is from genome assembly GCF_048569485.1 of Anomaloglossus baeobatrachus. Classification (NCBI taxonomy): domain Eukaryota; kingdom Metazoa; phylum Chordata; class Amphibia; order Anura; family Aromobatidae; genus Anomaloglossus; species Anomaloglossus baeobatrachus. Next base: position 38,627 of record NW_027442624.1, on the reverse strand, counting down.
TAAAAATGGCTTTAAAATGGATTTGGAGCATGGAGACGATTATCTCGGGATTGCAAGATAACCAAACAAAACTTTTAGTGGATTTCTACTTATTTTATTAAATATCATCTCCACCAAACAGGACAAGCTTGCATCTGTTATAGTTTTGGAGAAAAATGTGTTCATTTCATGTATGCGCGAAATGCCTTAAAAATGGCTTTAAAATGGATTTGGAGCATGGAGACGATTATCTCGGGATTGCAAGATAACCAAACAAAACTTTTAGTGGATTTCTACTTATTTTATTAAATATCATCTCCACCAAACAGGACAAGCTTGCATCTGTTATAGTTTTGGAGAAAAATGTGTTCATTTCATGTATGCGCGAAATGCCTTAAAAATGGCTTTAAAATGGATTTGGAGCATGGAGACGATTATCTCGGGATTGCAAGATAACCAAACAAAACTTTTAGTGGATTTCTACTTATTTTATTAAATATCATCTCCACCAAACAGGACAAGCTTGCATCTGTTATAGTTTTGGAGAAAAATGTGTTCATTTCATGTATGCGCGAAATGCCTTAAAAATGGCTTTAAAATGGATTTGGAGCATGGAGACGATTATCTCGGGATTGCAAGATAACCAAACAAAACTTTTAGTGGATTTCTACTTATTTTATTAAATATCATCTCCACCAAACAGGACAAGCTTGCATCTGTTATAGTTTTGGAGAAAAATGTGTTCATTTCATGTATGCGCAAAATGCCTTTGAAATGGCTTTAAAATGGATTTGGAGCATGGAGACGATTATCTCGGGATTGCAAGATAACCAAACAAAACTTTTAGTGGATTTCTACTTATTTTATTAAATATCATCTCCACCAAACAGGACAAGCTTGCATCTGTTATAGTTTTGGAGAAAAATGTGTTCATTTCATGTATGCGCGAAATGCTTTAAAAATGGCTTTAAAATGGATTTGGAGCATGGAGACGATTATCTCGGGATTGCAAGATAACCAAACAAAACTTTTAGTGGATTTCTACTTATTTTATTAAATATCATCTCCACCAAACAGGACAAGCTTGCATCTGTTATAGTTTTGGAGAAAAATGTGTTCATTTCATGTATGCGCGAAATGCCTTAAAAATGGCTTTAAAATGGATTTGGAGCATGGAGACAATTATCTCGGGATTGCAAGATAACCAAACAAAACTTTTAGTGGATTTCTACTTATTTTATTAAATATCATCTCCACCAAACAGGACAAGCTTGCATCTGTTATAGTTTTGGAGAAAAATGTGTTCATTTCATGTATGCGCGAAATGCCTTAAAATTGGCTTTAAAATGGATTTGGAGCATGGAGACGATTATCTCGGGATTGCAAGATAACCAAACAAAACTTTTAGTGGATTTCTACTTATTTTATTAAATATCATCTCCACCAAACAGGACAAGCTTGCATGTGTTATTGTTTTGGAGAAAAATGTGTTCATTTCATGTATGTGCAAAATGCCTTTGAAATGGCTTTAAAATGGATTTGGAGCATGGAGACGATTATCTCAGGATGGCAATATAAACAAACGAAACTTTTAGTAGATTTCTACTTATTTTATTAAATATTATCTCCACCAAACAGGACAAGCTTGCATCTGTTATAGTTTTGGAGAAAAATGTGTTCATTTCATGTATGCGCGAAATGCCTTAAAAATGGCTTTAAAATGGATTTGGAGCATGGAGACGATTATCTCGGGATTGCAAGATAACTAGTGATGAGCGAGTACTAAAAAGCTCGGGTGCTCGAAGCTCGGGCCGAGCCTCCCAAGATACTCGTGTACTCGGCCCGAGCAACGAGCCCAATGTTATCCTATGGGAGACCCGAGTATTTTTGTGAAATGACCCCCCGGCAGCATGGAGAAACCCTAAAAATGTCACAAAAGTCTCAGAAGAGTGCTCAAATGACATGGCAACAGCATGGGGAAGACCCCTTGAAGCATTTATCACTGAAAAGTCACAGCTGTGAACAATTTTGTCCGCGTTTTACGCCATTTTTACGGACTCACCAGAAAACCTTCCAAAATGACCCCAAAATGATTTTTCATGGCGGAAATGTTAAGGGCACATACCCAATAGTGAGATAGAGCTGGTGTATGTTACTTTTTGAGATTAATACATGAAAGATTTTACGTGAAAACATTGTGTGGCACTCCGATGTCCCTGAGAAGAGACGTACATGAAGGCCTCTTGAGTCTAATGTGCCCATTTTGAGGAAGTGAGTCTTTGTAGTATTTTCCTTTGCCAGGGCAGTCCAAAATTGTGAGGTTCACCAATGCCCCTGCATACAGACGTGCATGAGGGCCTGTAAACCTGAAGTGCCCATTGTAAGGAAGTGGGTGTATTATAGTATAGCCCTTAGGCAGGGCAGCCAAAAATTGGGAGGCTCCACGTTGTCCCTGGATAGAGACGTGCATGATGGCCTGTAAACCTGAAGTGCCCATTGTAAGGAAGTGGGTCTATAGTAGTATAGCCCTTAGGCAGGGCAGCCAAAAATTGGGAGGCTCCACGTTGTCCCTGGATAGAGACGTGCATGAGGGCCTGTAAACCTGAAGTGCCCATTGTAAGGAAGTGGGTGTATTGTAGTATAGCCCTTAGGCAGGGCAGCCAAAAATTGGGAGGCTCCACGTTGTCCCTGGATAGAGACGTGCATGATGGCCTGTAAACCTGAAGTGCCCATTGTAAGGAAGTGGGTCTATTTCAGTATAGCCCTTTGCCAGGGCAGCCAAAAATTGGGAGGCTCCACATTGTCCCTGGATAGAGACGTGCATGATGGCCTGTAAACCTGAAGTGCCCATTGTAAGGAAGTGGGTCTATTTCAGTATAGCCCTTTGCCAGGGCAGCCAAAAATTGGGAGGCTCCACATTGTCCCTGGATAGAGACGTGCATGATGGCCTGTAATCCTGAAGTGCCCATTGTAAGGAAGTGGGTGTATTTCAGTATAGCCCTTTGCCAGGGCAGCCAAAAATTGGGAGGCTCCACATTGTCCCTGGATAGAGACGTGCATGATGGCCTGTAAACTTGAAGTGCCCATTGTAAGGAAGTGGGTCTATTTCAGTATAGCCCTTTGCCAGGGCAGCCAAAAATTGGGAGGCTCCACATTGTCCCTGGATAGAGACGTGCATGATGGCCTGTAAACCTGAAGTGCCCATTGTAAGGAAGTGGGTCTATTTCAGTATAGCCCTTTGCCAGGGCAGCCAAAAATTGGGAGGCTCCACATTGTCCCTGGATAGAGACGTGCATGATGGCCTGTAAACCTTAAGTGCCCATTGTAAGGAAGTGGGTGTATTTCAGTATAGCCCTTTGCCAGGGCAGCCAAAAATTGGGAGGCTCCACATTGTCCCTGGATAGAGACGTGCATGATGGCCTGTAAACCTGAAGTGCCCATTGTAAGGAAGTGGGTCTATTTCAGTATAGCCCTTTGCCAGGGCAGCCAAAAATTGGGAGGCTCCACATTGTCCCTGGATAGAGACGTGCATGATGGCCTGTAAACCTGAAGTGCCCATTGTAAGGAAGTGGGTGTATTTCAGTATAGCACTTTGCCAGGGCAGCCAAAAATTGGGAGGCTCCACATTGTCCCTGGATAGAGACGTGCATGATGGCCTGTAAACCTGAAGTGCCCATTGTAAGGAAGTGGGTCTATTTCAGTATAGCCCTTTGCCAGGGCAGCCAAAAATTGGGAGGCTCCACATTGTCCCTGGATAGAGACGTGCATGATGGCCTGTAAACCTGAAGTGCCCATTGTAAGGAAGTGGGTGTATTTCAGTATAGCCCTTTGCCAGGGCAGCCAAAAATTGGGAGGCTCCACATTGTCCCTGGATAGAGACGTGCATGATGGCCTGTAAACCTGAAGTGCCCATTGTAAGGAAGTGGGTCTATTGTAGTATAGCCCTTAGGCAGGGCAGCCAAAAATTGGGAGGCTCCACGTTGTCCCTGGGTAGAGACGTGCATGAGGGCCTGTAAACCTGAAGTGCCCATTGTAAGGAAGTGGGTGTATTTCAGTATAGCCCTTAGGCAGGGCAGCCAAAAATTGGGAGGCTCCACGTTGTCCCTGGGTAGAGACGTGCATGAGGGCCTCAAAACATTAAGTGTCCATTTTAAGGAAGTGGGTGTATTTCAGTATAGCCCTTAGGCAGGGCAGCCAAAAATTGGGAGGCTCCACGTTGTCCCTGGGTAGAGACGTGCATGAGGGCCTCAAAACATTGTTCCCATTGCAAAGGAGCGGGTCTCCTGTCGTTGTAATGTCCATTCTGCAAAGAATGGGCGAAAAAATTTACCACTGGGGGTATACCTGAAACAAAGGCCTAAGTATTGCAATTTGTAACGGTCATCATCATGGTGGCGCATGAGGAGAAGGAGGAGCAGTCCAGCGATTATCCAAAGTCGAGAAGTGTGTACCCATGGGTGAGTGGAGGTACATGGCAAACTTTAAATTCCGCTCTCATTTGCTGGTGGTGTGGTGAAGTCTGGCCCAATCCAACCCTTGTTCATCTTTATCAGAGTCAGCCTGTCAGCATTTTCAGTTGACAGGCGGGTGCGTTTATCTGTAATGATTCCACCTGCGGCACTAAAAACACGCTCTGACAAAACGCTAGCAGCAGGGCAGGCCAGGACTTCCAAGGCGTAGAGAGCCAATTCATGCCACGTGTCCAGCTTGGATACCCAATAATTGTAAGGCACAGAGGAATGTCGGAGTACAGTTGTTCGATCTGCAAGGTACTCCTTCAGCATCTGGGCAAACTTAGGATTTCTTGTGGCACTACCCCGCACCTCAGGGGCTGTGGTACGTGAGGGGCTGAGAAAACTGTCCCACATCTTAAAGACTGTTCCCCTACCTCTGGCGGATTGGACTTGTGCCTCTCTCGGCTGTACGCCTCGGTTGTCCACTGATTCCTGACCTATGCCGCTAGCGTTTTGTGAGGGGAATGCTTTGCCTACTTCCGTGAGTATGGCCTTCCGAAACTGCTGCATTTTGGTTGACCTCTCCTCCACGGGAATAAGAGACAAAAAGTTCTCCTTGTAGCGTGGGTCTAACAGTGTTACCAACCAGTAATGATTGTCGGCCAAGATGTTCTTAACGCGAGGGTCACGAGACAGGCAGCTTACCATAAAGTCAGCCATGTGCGCCAGACTCTTAACAGCCAGGACTTCAGTAGCCTGACCAACAAGATGACTGAACATGCTGTCCTCCTCCTCCTCCTCCTCCTCCTCCTCCTCATCTACCCTGTCCTCTGGCCAGCCACGCTGAACCGAGGATATGACTGGTGTGCATGTCATATCCTCAATTTGGCCGGAGAGTTGCTCCATGTCTTCATCCTCCTCCTCGTCATAGTCCTCCACTGCACGTTGTGATGAGACGAGGCTGGGCTGTGTGTTATCACCCACACCCACTACTGTTTCTTGCTGCAACTCATCGCGCTCCGCCTGCAATGCATCATGTTTGTTTTTCAGCAGAGACCGTTTTAGAAGGCAGAGTAGCGGTATGGTGACGCTAATAATGGCGTCATCACCACTCACCATCTTGGTGGAGTCCTCAAAGTTTTGGAGGATGGTACATAGGTCTGACATCCATCTCCACTCCTCAGGTGTTATGTGTGGAGTTTGACCCATTTCCCGACGGCTTAGGTGATGCAGGTACTCAACAACTGCCCTCTTCTGCTCACATATCCTGACCAACATGTGCAGAGTTGAATTCCAACGCGTGGGGACATCACACACCAGTCTGTGAGCCGGAAGATGCAAACGGCGCTGAAAGCCGGCAAGGCCGGCTGAAGCAGTAGGTGACTTTCGAAAATGTGCAGACAGGCGGCGAACTTTTACCAGCAGATCAGACAGCTCTGGGTATGACTTTATAAACCGCTGAACCACGAGGTTGAGCACATGGGCCACGCATGGAACATGTGTCAGCTGGCCTCGCCTCAAAGCCGCCACCAGGTTCCGGCCATTGTCACACACGACCTTTCCTGGCTTTAGGTTCAGAGGTGTGAGCCAGTGATCTGCCTGCTGTTTCAGAGCTGTCCACAGCTCTTCTGCATTGTGGGGTTTGTCACCTATGCAGATTAGCTTTTTTTGGAGAAAAATGTGTTCATTTCATGTATGCGCGAAATGCCTTAAAAATGGCTTTAAAATGGATTTGGAGCATGGAGACGATTATCTCGGGATTGCAAGATAACCAAACAAAACTTTTAGTGGATTTCTACTTATTTTATTAAATATCATCTCCACCAAACAGGACAAGCTTGCATCTGTTATAGTTTTGGAGAAAAATGTGTTCATTTCATGTATGCGCGAAATGCCTTAAAAATGGCTTTAAAATGGATTTGGAGCATGGAGACGATTATCTCGGGATTGCAAGATAACCAAACAAAACTTTTAGTGGATTTCTACTTATTTTATTAAATATCATCTCCACCAAACAGGACAAGCTTGCATCTGTTATAGTTTTGGAGAAAACTGTGTTCATTTCATGTATGCGCGAAATGCCTTAAAAATGGCTTTAAAATGGATTTGGAGCATGGAGACGATTATCTCGGGATTGCAAGATAACCAAACAAACCTTTTAGTGGATTTCTACTTATTTTATTAAATATCATCTCCACCAAACAGGACAAGCTTGCATCTGTTATAGTTTTGGAGAAAAATGTGTTCATTTCATGTATGCGCGAAATGCCTTAAAAATGGCTTTAAAATGGATTTGGAGCATGGAGACGATTATCTCGGGATTGCAAGATAACCAAACAAAACTTTTAGTGGATTTCTACTTATTTTATTAAATATCATCTCCACCAAACAGGACAAGCTTGCATGTGTTATAGTTTTGGAGAAAAATGTGTTCATTTCATGTATGCGCAAAATGCCTTTGAAATGGCTTTAAAATGGATTTGGAGCATGGAGACGATTATCTCAGGATGGCAATATAAACAAACGAAACTTTTAGTAGATTTCTACTTATTTTATTAAATATTATCTCCACCAAACAGGACAAGCTTGCATCTGTTATAGTTTTGGAGAAAAATGTGTTCATTTCATGTATGCGCGAAATGCCTTAAAAATGGCTTTAAAATGGATTTGGAGCATGGAGACGATTATCTCGGGATTGCAAGATAACCAAACAAAACTTTTAGTGGATTTCTACTTATTTTATTAAATATCATCTCCACCAAACAGGACAAGCTTGCATCTGTTATAGTTTTGGAGAAAAATGTGTTCATTTCATGTATGCGCGAAATGCCTTAAAAATGGCTTTAAAATGGATTTGGAGCATGGAGACGATTATCTCGGGATTGCAAGATAACCAAACAAAACTTTTAGTGGATTTCTACTTATTTTATTAAATATCATCTCCACCAAACAGGACAAGCTTGCATGTGTTATAGTTTTGGAGAAAAATGTGTTCATTTCATGTATGCGCAAAATGCCTTTGAAATGGCTTTAAAATGGATTTGGAGCATGGAGACGATTATCTCAGGATGGCAATATAAACAAACGAAACTTTTAGTAGATTTCTACTTATTTTATTAAATATTATCTCCACCAAACAGGACAAGCTTGCATCTGTTATAGTTTTGGAGAAAAATGTGTTCATTTCATGTATGCGCGAAATGCCTTAAAAATGGCTTTAAAATGGATTTGTAGCATGGAGACGATTATCTCGGGATTGCAAGATAACCAAACAAAACTTTTAGTGGATTTCTACTTATTTTATTAAATATCATCTCCACCAAACAGGACAAGCTTGCATCTGTTATAGTTTTGGAGAAAAATGTGTTCATTTCATGTATGCGCGAAATGCCTTAAAAATGGCTTTAAAATGGATTTGGAGCATGGAGACGATTATCTCGGGATTGCAAGATAACCAAACAAAACTTTTAGTGGATTTCTACTTATTTTATTAAATATCATCTCCACCAAACAGGACAAGCTTGCATGTGTTATAGTTTTGGAGAAAAATGTGTTCATTTCATGTATGCGCAAAATGCCTTTGAAATGGCTTTAAAATGGATTTGGAGCATGGAGACGATTATCTCAGGATGGCAATATAAACAAACGAAACTTTTAGTAGATTTCTACTTATTTTATTAAATATTATCTCCACCAAACAGGACAAGCTTGCATCTGTTATAGTTTTGGAGAAAAATGTGTTCATTTCATGTATGCGCGAAATGCCTTAAAAATGGCTTTAAAATGGATTTGGAGCATGGAGACGATTATCTCGGGATTGCAAGATAACCAAACAAAACTTTTAGTGGATTTCTACTTATTTTATTAAATATCATCTCCACCAAACAGGACAAGCTTGCATCTGTTATAGTTTTGGAGAAAAATGTGTTCATTTCATGTATGCGCGAAATGCCTTAAAAATGGCTTTAAAATGGATTTGGAGCATGGAGACGATTATCTCGGGATTGCAAGATAACCAAACAAAACTTTTAGTGGATTTCTACTTATTTTATTAAATATCATCTCCACCAAACAGGACAAGCTTGCATGTGTTATAGTTTTGGAGAAAAATGTGTTCATTTCATGTATGCGCAAAATGCCTTTGAAATGGCTTTAAAATGGATTTGGAGCATGGAGACGATTATCTCAGGATGGCAATATAAACAAACGAAACTTTTAGTAGATTTCTACTTATTTTATTAAATATTATCTCCACCAAACAGGACAAGCTTGCATCTGTTATAGTTTTGGAGAAAAATGTGTTCATTTCATGTATGCGCGAAATGCCTTAAAAATGGCTTTAAAATGGATTTGGAGCATGGAGACGATTATCTCGGGATTGCAAGATAACCAAACAAAACTTTTAGTGGATTTCTACTTATTTTATTAAATATCATCTCCACCAAACAGGACAAGCTTGCATCTGTTATAGTTTTGGAGAAAAATGTGTTCATTTCATGTATGCGCGAAATGCCTTAAAAATGGCTTTAAAATGGATTTGGAGCATGGAGACGATTATCTCGGGATTGCAAGATAACCAAACAAAACTTTTAGTGGATTTCTACTTATTTTATTAAATATCATCTCCACCAAACAGGACAAGCTTGCATGTGTTATAGTTTTGGAGAAAAATGTGTTCATTTCATGTATGCGCAAAATGCCTTTGAAATGGCTTTAAAATGGATTTGGAGCATGGAGACGATTATCTCAGGATGGCAATATAAACAAACGAAACTTTTAGTAGATTTCTACTTATTTTATTAAATATTATCTCCACCAAACAGGACAAGCTTGCATCTGTTATAGTTTTGGAGAAAAATGTGTTCATTTCATGTATGCGCGAAATGCCTTAAAAATGGCTTTAAAATGGATTTGGAGCATGGAGACGATTATCTCGGGATTGCAAGATAACCAAACAAAACTTTTAGTGGATTTCTACTTATTTTATTAAATATCATCTCCACCAAACAGGACAAGCTTGCATCTGTTATAGTTTTGGAGAAAAATGTGTTCATTTCATGTATGCGCGAAATGCCTTAAAAATGGCTTTAAAATGGATTTGGAGCATGGAGACGATTATCTCGGGATTGCAAGATAACCAAACAAAACTTTTAGTGGATTTCTACTTATTTTATTAAATATCATCTCCACCAAACAGGACAAGCTTGCATGTGTTATAGTTTTGGAGAAAAATGTGTTCATTTCATGTATGCGCAAAATGCCTTTGAAATGGCTTTAAAATGGATTTGGAGCATGGAGACGATTATCTCAGGATGGCAATATAAACAAACGAAACTTTTAGTAGATTTCTACTTATTTTATTAAATATTATCTCCACCAAACAGGACAAGCTTGCATCTGTTATAGTTTTGGAGAAAAATGTGTTCATTTCATGTATGCGCGAAATGCCTTAAAAATGGCTTTAAAATGGATTTGGAGCATGGAGACGATTATCTCGGGATTGCAAGATAACCAAACAAAACTTTTAGTGGATTTCTACTTATTTTATTAAATATCATCTCCACCAAACAGGACAAGCTTGCATCTGTTATAGTTTTGGAGAAAAATGTGTTCATTTCATGTATGCGCGAAATGCCTTAAAAATGGCTTTAAAATGGATTTGGAGCATGGAGACGATTATCTCGGGATTGCAAGATAACCAAACAAAACTTTTAGTGGATTTCTACTTATTTTATTAAATATCATCTCCACCAAACAGGACAAGCTTGCATCTGTTATAGTTTTGGAGAAAAATGTGTTCATTTCATGTATGCGCGAAATGCCTTAAAAATGGCTTTAAAATGGATTTGGAGCATGGAGACGATTATCTCGGGATTGCAAGATAACCAAACAAAACTTTTAGTGGATTTCTACTTATTTTATTAAATATCATCTCCACCAAACAGGACAAGCTTGCATCTGTTATAGTTTTGGAGAAAAATGTGTTCATTTCATGTATGCGCGAAATGCCTTAAAAATGGCTTTAAAATGGATTTGGAGCATGGAGACGATTATCTCGGGATTGCAAGATAACCAAACAAAACTTTTAGTGGATTTCTACTTATTTTATTAAATATCATCTCCACCAAACAGGACAAGCTTGCATCTGTTATAGTTTTGGAGAAAAATGTGTTCATTTCATGTATGCGCGAAATGCCTTAAAAATGGCTTTAAAATGGATTTGGAGCATGGAGACGATTATCTCGGGATTGCAAGATAACCAAACAAAACTTTTAGTGGATTTCTACTTATTTTATTAAATATCATCTCCACCAAACAGGACAAGCTTGCATGTGTTATAGTTCTGGAGAAAAATGTGTTCATTTCATGTATGCGCAAAATGCCTTTGAAATGGCTTTAAAATGGATTTGGAGCATGGAGACGATTATCTCAGGATGGCAATATAAACAAACGAAACTTTTAGTAGATTTCTACTTATTTTATTAAATATTATCTCCACCAAACAGGACAAGCTTGCATCTGTTATAGTTTTGGAGAAAAATGTGTTCATTTCATGTATGCGCGAAATGCCTTAAAAATGGCTTTAAAATGGATTTGGAGCATGGAGACGATTATCTCGGGATTGCAAGATAACCAAACAAAACTTTTAGTGGATTTCTACTTATTTTATTAAATATCATCTCCACCAAACAGGACAAGCTTGCATCTGTTATAGTTTTGGAGAAAAATGTGTTCATTTCATGTATGCGCGAAATGCCTTAAAAATGGCTTTAAAATGGATTTGGAGCATGGAGACGATTATCTCGGGATTGCAAGATAACCAAACAAAACTTTTAGTGGATTTCTACTTATTTTATTAAATATCATCTCCACCAAACAGGACAAGCTTGCATCTGTTATAGTTTTGGAGAAAAATGTGTTCATTTCATGTACGCGCGAAATGCCTTAAAAATGGCTTTAAAATGGATTTGGAGCATGGAGACGATTATCTCGGGATTGCAAGATAACCAAACAAAACTTTTAGTGGATTTCTACTTATTTTATTAAATATCATCTCCACCAAACAGGACAAGCTTGCATCTGTTATAGTTTTGGAGAAAAATGTGTTCATTTCATGTATGCGCGAAATGCCTTAAAAATGGCTTTAAAATGGATTTGGAGCATGGAGACGATTATCTCGGGATTGCAAGATAACCAAACAAAACTTTTAGTGGATTTCTACTTATTTTATTAAATATCATCTCCACCAAACAGGACAAGCTTGCATGTGTTATAGTTTTGGAGAAAAATGTGTTCATTTCATGTATGCGCAAAATGCCTTTGAAATGGCTTTAAAATGGATTTGGAGCATGGAGACGATTATCTCAGGATGGCAATATAAACAAACGAAACTTTTAGTAGATTTCTACTTATTTTATTAAATATCATCTCCACCAAACAGGACAGGCTTGCATCTGTTATAGTTTTGGAGAAAAATGTGTTCATTTCATGTATGCGCGAAATGCCTTAAAAATGGCTTTAAAATGGATTTGGAGCATGGAGACGATTATCTCGGGATTGCAAGATAACCAAACAAAACTTTTAGTGGATTTCTACTTATTTTATTAAATATCATCTCCACCAAACAGGACAAGCTTGCATGTGTTATAGTTTTGGAGAAAAATGTGTTCATTTCATGTATGCGCAAAATGCCTTTGAAATGGCTTTAAAATGGATTTGGAGCATGGAGACGATTATCTCAGGATGGCAATATAAACAAACGAAACTTTTAGTAGATTTCTACTTATTTTATTAAATATTATCTCCACCAAACAGGACAAGCTTGCATCTGTTATAGTTTTGGAGAAAAATGTGTTCATTTCATGTATGCGCGAAATGCCTTAAAAATGGCTTTAAAATGGATTTGGAGCATGGAGACGATTATCTCGGGATTGCAAGATAACCAAACAAAACTTTTAGTGGATTTCTACTTATTTTATTAAATATCATCTCCACCAAACAGGACAAGCTTGCATCTGTTATAGTTTTGGAGAAAAATGTGTTCATTTCATGTATGCGCGAAATGCCTTAAAAATGGCTTTAAAATGGATTTGGAGCATGGAGACGATTATCTCGGGATTGCAAGATAACCAAACAAAACTTTTAGTGGATTTCTACTTATTTTATTAAATATCATCTCCACCAAACAGGACAAGCTTGCATCTGTTATAGTTTTGGAGAAAAATGTGTTCATTTCATGTATGCGCGAAATGCCTTAAAAATGGCTTTAAAATGGATTTGGAGCATGGAGACGATTATCTCGGGATTGCAAGATAACCAAACAAAACTTTTAGTGGATTTCTACTTATTTTATTAAATATCATCTCCACCAAACAGGACAAGCTTGCATCTGTTATAGTTTTGGAGAAAAATGTGTTCATTTCATGTATGCGCGAAATGCCTTAAAAATGGCTTTAAAATGGATTTGGAGCATGGAGACGATTATCTCGGGATTGCAAGATAACCAAACAAAACTTTTAGTGGATTTCTACTTATTTTATTAAATATCATCTCCACCAAACAGGACAAGCTTGCATGTGTTATAGTTTTGGAGAAAAATGTGTTCATTTCATGTATGCGCAAAATGCCTTTGAAATGGCTTTAAAATGGATTTGGAGCATGGAGACGATTATCTCAGGATGGCAATATAAACAAAAGAAACTTTTAGTAGATTTCTACTTATTTTATTAAATATTATCTCCACCAAACAGGACAAGCTTGCATCTGTTATAGTTTTGGAGAAAAATGTGTTCATTTCATGTATGCGCGAAATGCCTTAAAAATGGCTATAAAATGGATTTGGAGCATGGAGACGATTATCTCGGGATTGCAAGATAACCAAACAAAACTTTTAGTGGATTTCTACTTATTTTATTAAATATCATCTCCACCAAACAGGACAAGCTTGCATCTGTTATAGTTTTGGAGAAAAATGTGTTCATTTCATGTATGCGCGAAATGCCTTAAAAATGGCTTTAAAATGGATTTGGAGCATGGAGACGATTATCTCGGGATTGCAAGATAACCAAACAAAACTTTTAGTGGATTTCTACTTATTTTATTAAATATCATCTCCACCAAACAGGACAAGCTTGCATCTGTTATAGTTTTGGAGAAAAATGTGTTCATTTCATGTATGCGCGAAATGCCTTAAAAATGGCTTTAAAATGGATTTGGAGCATGGAGACGATTATCTCGGGATTGCAAGATAACCAAACAAAACTTTTAGTGGATTTCTACTTATTTTATTAAATATCATCTCCACCAAACAGGACAAGCTTGCATGTGTTATAGTTTTGGAGAAAAATGTGTTCATTTCATGTATGCGCAAAATGCCTTTGAAATGGCTTTAAAATGGATTTGGAGCATGGAGACGATTATCTCGGGATTGCAAGATAACCAAACAAAACTTTTAGTGGATTTCTACTTATTTTATTAAATATCATCTCCACCAAACAGGACAAGCTTGCATCTGTTATAGTTTTGGAGAAAAATGTGTTCATTTCATGTATGCGCGAAATGCCTTAAAAATGGCTTTAAAATGGATTTGGAGCATGGAGACGATTATCTCGGGATTGCAAGATAACCAAACAAAACTTTTAGTGGATTTCTACTTATTTTATTAAATATCATCTCCACCAAACAGGACAAGCTTGCATCTGTTATAGTTTTGGAGAAAAATGTGTTCATTTCATGTATGCGCGAAATGCCTTAAAAATGGCTTTAAAATGGATTTGGAGCATGGAGACGATTATCTCGGGATTGCAAGATAACCAAACAAAACTTTTAGTGGATTTCTACTTATTTTATTAAATATCATCTCCACCAAACAGGACAAGCTTGCATCTGTTATAGTTTTGGAGAAAAATGTGTTCATTTCATGTATGCGCGAAATGCCTTAAAAATGGCTTTAAAATGGATTTGGAGCATGGAGACGATTATCTCGGGATTGCAAGATAACCAAACAAAACTTTTAGTGGATTTCTACTTATTTTATTAAATATCATCTCCACCAAACAGGACAAGCTTGCATCTGTTATAGTTTTGGAGAAAAATGTGTTCATTTCATGTATGCGCGAAATGCCTTAAAAATGGCTTTAAAATGGATTTGGAGCATGGAGACGATTATCTCGGGATTGCAAGATAACCAAACAAAACTTTTAGTGGATTTCTACTTATTTTATTAAATATCATCTCCACCAAACAGGACAAGCTTGCATGTGTTATAGTTTTGGAGAAAAATGTGTTCATTTCATGTATGCGCAAAATGCCTTTGAAATGGCTTTAAAATGGATTTGGAGCATGGAGACGATTATCTCAGGATGGCAATATAAACAAACGAAACTTTTAGTAGATTTCTACTTATTTTATTAAATATTATCTCCACCAAACAGGACAAGCTTGCATCTGTTATAGTTTTGGAGAAAAATGTGTTCATTTCATGTATGCGCGAAATGCCTTAAAAATGGCTATAAAATGGATTTGGAGCATGGAGACGATTATCTCGGGATTGCAAGATAACCAAACAAAACTTTTAGTGGATTTCTACTTATTTTATTAAATATCATCTCCACCAAACAGGACAAGCTTGCATCTGTTATAGTTTTGGAGAAAAATGTGTTCATTTCATGTATGCGCGAAATGCCTTAAAAATGGCTTTAAAATGGATTTGGAGCATGGAGACGATTATCTCGGGATTGCAAGATAACCAAACAAAACTTTTAGTGGATTTCTACTTATTTTATTAAATATCATCTCCACCAAACAGGACAAGCTTGCATCTGTTATAGTTTTGGAGAAAAATGTGTTCATTTCATGTATGCGCGAAATGCCTTAAAAATGGCTTTAAAATGGATTTGGAGCATGGAGACGATTATCTCGGGATTGCAAGATAACCAAACAAAACTTTTAGTGGATTTCTACTTATTTTATTAAATATCATCTCCACCAAACAGGACAAGCTTGCATGTGTTATAGTTTTGGAGAAAAATGTGTTCATTTCATGTATGCGCAAAATGCCTTTGAAATGGCTTTAAAATGGATTTGGAGCATGGAGACGATTATCTCGGGATTGCAAGATAACCAAACAAAACTTTTAGTGGATTTCTACTTATTTTATTAAATATCATCTCCACCAAACAGGACAAGCTTGCATCTGTTATAGTTTTGGAGAAAAATGTGTTCATTTCATGTATGCGCGAAATGCCTTAAAAATGGCTTTAAAATGGATTTGGAGCATGGAGACGATTATCTCGGGATTGCAAGATAACCAAACAAAACTTTTAGTGGATTTCTACTTATTTTATTAAATATCATCTCCACCAAACAGGACAAGCTTGCATCTGTTATAGTTTTGGAGAAAAATGTGTTCATTTCATGTATGCGCGAAATGCCTTAAAAATGGCTTTAAAATGGATTTGGAGCATGGAGACGATTATCTCGGGATTGCAAGATAACCAAACAAAACTTTTAGTGGATTTCTACTTATTTTATTAAATATCATCTCCACCAAACAGGACAAGCTTGCATCTGTTATAGTTTTGGAGAAAAATGTGTTCATTTCATGTATGCGCGAAATGCCTTAAAAATGGCTTTAAAATGGATTTGGAGCATGGAGACGATTATCTCGGGATTGCAAGATAACCAAACAAAACTTTTAGTGGATTTCTACTTATTTTATTAAATATCATCTCCACCAAACAGGACAAGCTTGCATCTGTTATAGTTTTGGAGAAAAATGTGTTCATTTCATGTATGCGCGAAATGCCTTAAAAATGGCTTTAAAATGGATTTGGAGCATGGAGACGATTATCTCGGGATTGCAAGATAACCAAACAAAACTTTTAGTGGATTTCTACTTATTTTATTAAATATCATCTCCACCAAACAGGACAAGCTTGCATGTGTTATAGTTTTGGAGAAAAATGTGTTCATTTCATGTATGCGCAAAATGCCTTTGAAATGGCTTTAAAATGGATTTGGAGCATGGAGACGATTATCTCAGGATGGCAATATAAACAAACGAAACTTTTAGTAGGTTTCTACTTATTTTATTAAATATTATCTCCACCAAACAGGACAAGCTTGCATCTGTTATAGTTTTGGAGAAAAATGTGTTCATTTCATGTATGCGCGAAATGCCTTAAAAATGGCTATAAAATGGATTTGGAGCATGGAGACGATTATCTCGGGATTGCAAGATAACCAAACAAAACTTTTAGTGGATTTCTACTTATTTTATTAAATATCATCTCCACCAAACAGGACAAGCTTGCATCTGTTATAGTTTTGGAGAAAAATGTGTTCATTTCATGTATGCGCGAAATGCCTTAAAAATGGCTTTAAAATGGATTTGGAGCATGGAGACGATTATCTCGGGATTGCAAGATAACCAAACAAAACTTTTAGTGGATTTCTACTTATTTTATTAAATATCATCTCCACCAAACAGGACAAGCTTGCATCTGTTATAGTTTTGGAGAAAAATGTGTTCATTTCATGTATGCGCGAAATGCCTTAAAAATGGCTTTAAAATGGATTTGGAGCATGGAGACGATTATCTCGGGATTGCAAGATAACCAAACAAAACTTTTAGTGGATTTCTACTTATTTTATTAAATATCATCTCCACCAAACAGGACAAGCTTGCATCTGTTATAGTTTTGGAGAAAAATGTGTTCATTTCATGTATGCGCGAAATGCCTTAAAAATGGCTTTAAAATGGATTTGGAGCATGGAGACGATTATCTCGGGATTGCAAGATAACCAAACAAAACTTTTAGTGGATTTCTACTTATTTTATTAAATATCATCTCCACCAAACAGGACAAGCTTGCATGTGTTATAGTTTTGGAGAAAAATGTGTTCATTTCATGTATGCGCAAAATGCCTTTGAAATGGCTTTAAAATGGATTTGGAGCATGGAGACGATTATCTCGGGATTGCAAGATAACCAAACAAAACTTTTAGTGGATTTCTACTTATTTTATTAAATATCATCTCCACCAAACAGGACAAGCTTGCATCTGTTATAGTTTTGGAGAAAAATGTGTTCATTTCATGTATGCGCGAAATGCCTTAAAAATGGCTTTAAAATGGATTTGGAGCATGGAGACGATTATCTCGGGATTGCAAGATAACCAAACAAAACTTTTAGTGGATTTCTACTTATTTTATTAAATATCATCTCCACCAAACAGGACAAGCTTGCATCTGTTATAGTTTTGGAAAAAAATGTGTTCATTTCATGTATGCGCGAAATGCCTTAAAAATGGCTTTAAAATGGATTTGGAGCATGGAGACGATTATCTCGGGATTGCAAGATAACCAAACAAAACTTTTAGTGGATTTCTACTTATTTTATTAAATATCATCTCCACCAAACAGGACAAGCTTGCATCTGTTATAGTTTTGGAGAAAAATGTGTTCATTTCATGTATGCGCGAAATGCCTTAAAAATGGCTTTAAAATGGATTTGGAGCATGGAGACGATTATCTCGGGATTGCAAGATAACCAAACAAAACTTTTAGTGGATTTCTACTTATTTTATTAAATATCATCTCCACCAAACAGGACAAGCTTGCATCTGTTATAGTTTTGGAGAAAAATGTGTTCATTTCATGTATGCGCGAAATGCCTTAAAAATGGCTTTAAAATGGATTTGGAGCATGGAGACGATTATCTCGGGATTGCAAGATAACCAAACAAAGCTTTTAGTGGATTTCTACTTATTTTATTAAATATCATCTCCACCAAACAGGACAAGCTTGCATGTGTTATAGTTTTGGAGAAAAATGTGTTCATTTCATGTATGCGCAAAATGCCTTTGAAATGGCTTTAAAATGGATTTGGAGCATGGAGACGATTATCTCGGGATTGCAAGATAACCAAACAAAACTTTTAGTGGATTTCTACTTATTTTATTAAATATCATCTCCACCAAACAGGACAAGCTTGCATCTGTTATAGTTTTGGAGAAAAATGTGTTCATTTCATGTATGCGCGAAATGCCTTAAAAATGGCTTTAAAATGGATTTGGAGCATGGAGACGATTATCTCGGGATTGCAAGATAACCAAACAAAACTTTTAGTGGATTTCTACTTATTTTATTAAATATCATCTCCACCAAACAGGACAAGCTTGCATGTGTTATAGTTTTGGAGAAAAATGTGTTCATTTCATGTATGCGCAAAATGCCTTTGAAATGGCTTTAAAATGGATTTGGAGCATGGAGACGATTATCTCGGGATTGCAAGATAACCAAACAAAACTTTTAGTGGATTTCTACTTATTTTATTAAATATCATCTCCACCAAACAGGACAAGCTTGCATCTGTTATAGTTTTGGAGAAAAATGTGTTCATTTCATGTATGCGCGAAATGCCTTAAAAATGGCTTTAAAATGGATTTGGAGCATGGAGACGATTATCTCGGGATTGCAAGATAACCAAACAAAACTTTTAGTGGATTTCTACTTATTTTATTAAATATCATCTCCACCAAACAGGACAAGCTTGCATCTGTTATAGTTTTGGAGAAAAATGTGTTCATTTCATGTATGCGCGAAATGCCTTAAAAATGGCTTTAAAATGGATTTGGAGCATGGAGACGATTATCTCGGGATTGCAAGATAACCAAACAAAACTTTTAGTGGATTTCTACTTATTTTATTAAATATCATCTCCACCAAACAGGACAAGCTTGCATGTGTTATAGTTCTGGAGAAAAATGTGTTCATTTCATGTATGCGCAAAATGCCTTTGAAATGGCTTTAAAATGGATTTGGAGCATGGAGACGATTATCTCAGGATGGCAATATAAACAAACGAAACTTTTAGTAGATTTCTACTTATTTTATTAAATATTATCTTCACCAAACAGGACAAGCTTGCATCTGTTATAGTTTTGGAGAAAAATGTGTTCATTTCATGTATGCGCGAAATGCCTTAAAAATGGCTTTAAAATGGATTTGGAGCATGGAGACGATTATCTCGGGATTGCAAGATAACCAAACAAAACTTTTAGTGGATTTCTACTTATTTTATTAAATATCATCTCCACCAAACAGGACAAGCTTGCATCTGTTATAGTTTTGGAGAAAAATGTGTTCATTTCATGTATGCGCGAAATGCCTTAAAAATGGCTTTAAAATGGATTTGGAGCATGGAGACGATTATCTCGGGATTGCAAGATAACCAAACAAAACTTTTAGTGGATTTCTACTTATTTTATTAAATATCATCTCCACCAAACAGGACAAGCTTGCATCTGTTATAGTTTTGGAGAAAAATGTGTTCATTTCATGTATGCGCGAAATGCCTTAAAAATGGCTTTAAAATGGATTTGGAGCATGGAGACGATTATCTCGGGATTGCAAGATAACCAAACAAAACTTTTAGTGGATTTCTACTTATTTTATTAAATATCATCTCCACCAAACAGGACAAGCTTGCATCTGTTATAGTTTTGGAGAAAAATGTGTTCATTTCATGTATGCGCGAAATGCCTTAAAAATGGCTTTAAAATGGATTTGGAGCATGGAGACGATTATCTCGGGATTGCAAGATAACCAAACAAAACTTTTAGTGGATTTCTACTTATTTTATTAAATATCATCTCCACCAAACAGGACAAGCTTGCATGTGTTATAGTTTTGGAGAAAAATGTGTTCATTTCATGTATGCGCAAAATGCCTTTGAAATGGCTTTAAAATGGATTTGGAGCATGGAGACAATTATCTCAGGATGGCAATATAAACAAACGAAACTTTTAGTAGATTTCTACTTATTTTATTAAATATCATCTCCACCAAACAGGACAAGCTTGCATCTGTTATAGTTTTGGAGAAAAATGTGTTCATTTCATGTATGCGCGAAATGCCTTAAAAATGGCTTTAAAATGGATTTGGAGCATGGAGACGATTATCTCGGGATTGCAAGATAACCAAACAAAACTTTTAGTGGATTTCTACTTATTTTATTAAATATCATCTCCACCAAACAGGACAAGCTTGCATCTGTTATAGTTTTGGAGAAAAATGTGTTCATTTCATGTATGCGCGAAATGCCTTAAAAATGGCTTTAAAATGGATTTGGAGCATGGAGACGATTATCTCGGGATTGCAAGATAACCAAACAAAACTTTTAGTGGATTTCTACTTATTTTATTAAATATCATCTCCACCAAACAGGACAAGCTTGCATCTGTTATAGTTTTGGAGAAAAATGTGTTCATTTCATGTATGCGCGAAATGCCTTAAAAATGGCTTTAAAATGGATTTGGAGCATGGAGACGATTATCTCGGGATTGCAAGATAACCAAACAAAACTTTTAGTGGATTTCTACTTATTTTATTAAATATCATCTCCACCAAACAGGACAAGCTTGCATGTGTTATAGTTTTGGAGAAAAATGTGTTCATTTCATGTATGCGCAAAATGCCTTTGAAATGGCTTTAAAATGGATTTGGAGCATGGAGACAATTATCTCAGGATGGCAATATAAACAAACGAAACTTTTAGTAGATTTCTACTTATTTTATTAAATATCATCTCCACCAAACAGGACAGGCTTGCATCTGTTATAGTTTTGGAGAAAAATGTGTTCATTTCATGTATGCGCGAAATGCCTTAAAAATGGCTTTAAAATGGATTTGGAGCATGGAGACGATTATCTCGGGATTGCAAGATAACCAAACAAAACTTTTAGTGGATTTCTACTTATTTTATTAAATATCATCTCCACCAAACAGGACAAGCTTGCATGTGTTATAGTTTTGGAGAAAAATGTGTTCATTTCATGTATGCGCAAAATGCCTTTGAAATGGCTTTAAAATGGATTTGGAGCATGGAGACGATTATCTCAGGATGGCAATATAAACAAACGAAACTTTTAGTAGATTTCTACTTATTTTATTAAATATTATCTCCACCAAACAGGACAAGCTTGCATCTGTTATAGTTTTGGAGAAAAATGTGTTCATTTCATGTATGCGCGAAATGCCTTAAAAATGGCTTTAAAATGGATTTGGAGCATGGAGACGATTATCTCGGGATTGCAAGATAACCAAACAAAACTTTTAGTGGATTTCTACTTATTTTATTAAATATCATCTCCACCAAACAGGACAAGCTTGCATCTGTTATAGTTTTGGAGAAAAATGTGTTCATTTCATGTATGCGCGAAATGCCTTAAAAATGGCTTTAAAATGGATTTGGAGCATGGAGACGATTATCTCGGGATTGCAAGATAACCAAACAAAACTTTTAGTGGATTTCTACTTATTTTATTAAATATCATCTCCACCAAACAGGACAAGCTTGCATCTGTTATAGTTTTGGAGAAAAATGTGTTCATTTCATGTATGCGCGAAATGCCTTAAAAATGGCTTTAAAATGGATTTGGAGCATGGAGACGATTATCTCGGGATTGCAAGATAACCAAACAAAACTTTTAGTGGATTTCTACTTATTTTATTAAATATCATCTCCACCAAACAGGACAAGCTTGCATCTGTTATAGTTTTGGAGAAAAATGTGTTCATTTCATGTATGCGCGAAATGCCTTAAAAATGGCTTTAAAATGGATTTGGAGCATGGAGACGATTATCTCGGGATTGCAAGATAACCAAACAAAACTTTTAGTGGATTTCTACTTATTTTATTAAATATCATCTCCACCAAACAGGACAAGCTTGCATGTGTTATAGTTTTGGAGAAAAATGTGTTCATTTCATGTATGCGCAAAATGCCTTTGAAATGGCTTTAAAATGGATTTGGAGCATGGAGACGATTATCTCAGGATGGCAATATAAACAAACGAAACTTTTAGTAGATTTCTACTTATTTTATTAAATATTATCTCCACCAAACAGGACAAGCTTGCATCTGTTATAGTTTTGGAGAAAAATGTGTTCATTTCATGTATGCGCGAAATGCCTTAAAAATGGCTATAAAATGGATTTGGAGCATGGAGACGATTATCTCGGGATTGCAAGATAACCAAACAAAACTTTTAGTGGATTTCTACTTATTTTATTAAATATCATCTCCACCAAACAGGACAAGCTTGCATCTGTTATAGTTTTGGAGAAAAATGTGTTCATTTCATGTATGCGCGAAATGCCTTAAAAATGGCTTTAAAATGGATTTGGAGCATGGAGACGATTATCTCGGGATTGCAAGATAACCAAACAAAACTTTTAGTGGATTTCTACTTATTTTATTAAATATCATCTCCACCAAACAGGACAAGCTTGCATCTGTTATAGTTTTGGAGAAAAATGTGTTCATTTCATGTATGCGCGAAATGCCTTAAAAATGGCTTTAAAATGGATTTGGAGCATGGAGACGATTATCTCGGGATTGCAAGATAACCAAACAAAACTTTTAGTGGATTTCTACTTATTTTATTAAATATCATCTCCACCAAACAGGACAAGCTTGCATGTGTTATAGTTTTGGAGAAAAATGTGTTCATTTCATGTATGCGCAAAATGCCTTTGAAATGGCTTTAAAATGGATTTGGAGCATGGAGACGATTATCTCGGGATTGCAAGATAACCAAACAAAACTTTTAGTGGATTTCTACTTATTTTATTAAATATCATCTCCACCAAACAGGACAAGCTTGCATCTGTTATAGTTTTGGAGAAAAATGTGTTCATTTCATGTATGCGCGAAATGCCTTAAAAATGGCTTTAAAATGGATTTGGAGCATGGAGACGATTATCTCGGGATTGCAAGATAACCAAACAAAACTTTTAGTGGATTTCTACTTATTTTATTAAATATCATCTCCACCAAACAGGACAAGCTTGCATCTGTTATAGTTTTGGAGAAAAATGTGTTCATTTCATGTATGCGCGAAATGCCTTAAAAATGGCTTTAAAATGGATTTGGAGCATGGAGACGATTATCTCGGGATTGCAAGATAACCAAACAAAACTTTTAGTGGATTTCTACTTATTTTATTAAATATCATCTCCACCAAACAGGACAAGCTTGCATCTGTTATAGTTTTGGAGAAAAATGTGTTCTTTTTATGTATGCGCGAAATGCCTTAAAAATGGCTTTAAAATGGATTTGGAGCATGGAGACGATTATCTCGGGATTGCAAGATAACCAAACAAAACTTTTAGTGGATTTCTACTTATTTTATTAAATATCATCTCCACCAAACAGGACAAGCTTGCATCTGTTATAGTTTTGGAGAAAAATGTGTTCATTTCATGTATGCGCGAAATGCCTTAAAAATGGCTTTAAAATGGATTTGGAGCATGGAGACGATTATCTCGGGATTGCAAGATAACCAAACAAAACTTTTAGTGGATTTCTACTTATTTTATTAAATATCATCTCCACCAAACAGGACAAGCTTGCATGTGTTATAGTTTTGGAGAAAAATGTGTTCATTTCATGTATGCGCAAAATGCCTTTGAAATGGCTTTAAAATGGATTTGGAGCATGGAGACGATTATCTCAGGATGGCAATATAAACAAACGAAACTTTTAGTAGATTTCTACTTATTTTATTAAATATTATCTCCACCAAACAGGACAAGCTTGCATCTGTTATAGTTTTGGAGAAAAATGTGTTCATTTCATGTATGCGCGAAATGCCTTAAAAATGGCTATAAAATGGATTTGGAGCATGGAGACGATTATCTCGGGATTGCAAGATAACCAAACAAAACTTTTAGTGGATTTCTACTTATTTTATTAAATATCATCTCCACCAAACAGGACAAGCTTGCATCTGTTATAGTTTTGGAGAAAAATGTGTTCATTTCATGTATGCGCGAAATGCCTTAAAAATGGCTTTAAAATGGATTTGGAGCATGGAGACGATTATCTCGGGATTGCAAGATAACCAAACAAAACTTTTAGTGGATTTCTACTTATTTTATTAAATATCATCTCCACCAAACAGGACAAGCTTGCATCTGTTATAGTTTTGGAGAAAAATGTGTTCATTTCATGTATGCGCGAAATGCCTTAAAAATGGCTTTAAAATGGATTTGGAGCATGGAGACGATTATCTCGGGATTGCAAGATAACCAAACAAAACTTTTAGTGGATTTCTACTTATTTTATTAAATATCATCTCCACCAAACAGGACAAGCTTGCATGTGTTATAGTTTTGGAGAAAAATGTGTTCATTTCATGTATGCGCAAAATGCCTTTGAAATGGCTTTAAAATGGATTTGGAGCATGGAGACGATTATCTCGGGATTGCAAGATAACCAAACAAAACTTTTAGTGGATTTCTACTTATTTTATTAAATATCATCTCCACCAAACAGGACAAGCTTGCATCTGTTATAGTTTTGGAGAAAAATGTGTTCATTTCATGTATGCGCGAAATGCCTTAAAAATGGCTTTAAAATGGATTTGGAGCATGGAGACGATTATCTCGGGATTGCAAGATAACCAAACAAAACTTTTAGTGGATTTCTACTTATTTTATTAAATATCATCTCCACCAAACAGGACAAGCTTGCATCTGTTATAGTTTTGGAGAAAAATGTGTTCATTTCATGTATGCGCGAAATGCCTTAAAAATGGCTTTAAAATGGATTTGGAGCATGGAGACGATTATCTCGGGATTGCAAGATAACCAAACAAAACTTTTAGTGGATTTCTACTTATTTTATTAAATATCATCTCCACCAAACAGGACAAGCTTGCATCTGTTATAGTTTTGGAGAAAAATGTGTTCATTTCATGTATGCGCGAAATGCCTTAAAAATGGCTTTAAAATGGATTTGGAGCATGGAGACGATTATCTCGGGATTGCAAGATAACCAAACAAAACTTTTAGTGGATTTCTACTTATTTTATTAAATATCATCTCCACCAAACAGGACAAGCTTGCATCTGTTATAGTTTTGGAGAAAAATGTGTTCATTTCATGTATGCGCGAAATGCCTTAAAAATGGCTTTAAAATGGATTTGGAGCATGGAGACGATTATCTCGGGATTGCAAGATAACCAAACAAAACTTTTAGTGGATTTCTACTTATTTTATTAAATATCATCTCCACCAAACAGGACAAGCTTGCATGTGTTATAGTTTTGGAGAAAAATGTGTTCATTTCATGTATGCGCAAAATGCCTTTGAAATGGCTTTAAAATGGATTTGGAGCATGGAGACGATTATCTCAGGATGGCAATATAAACAAACGAAACTTTAAGTAGATTTCTACTTATTTTATTAAATATTATCTCCACCAAACAGGACAAGCTTGCATCTGTTATAGTTTTGGAGAAAAATGTGTTCATTTCATGTATGCGCGAAATGCCTTAAAAATGGCTATAAAATGGATTTGGAGCATGGAGACGATTATCTCGGGATTGCAAGATAACCAAACAAAACTTTTAGTGGATTTCTACTTATTTTATTAAATATCATCTCCACCAAACAGGACAAGCTTGCATCTGTTATAGTTTTGGAGAAAAATGTGTTCATTTCATGTATGCGCGAAATGCCTTAAAAATGGCTTTAAAATGGATTTGGAGCATGGAGACGATTATCTCGGGATTGCAAGATAACCAAACAAAACTTTTAGTGGATTTCTACTTATTTTATTAAATATCATCTCCACCAAACAGGACAAGCTTGCATCTGTTATAGTTTTGGAGAAAAATGTGTTCATTTCATGTATGCGCGAAATGCCTTAAAAATGGCTTTAAAATGGATTTGGAGCATGGAGACGATTATCTCGGGATTGCAAGATAACCAAACAAAACTTTTAGTGGATTTCTACTTATTTTATTAAATATCATCTCCACCAAACAGGACAAGCTTGCATCTGTTATAGTTTTGGAGAAAAATGTGTTCATTTCATGTATGCGCGAAATGCCTTAAAAATGGCTTTAAAATGGATTTGGAGCATGGAGACGATTATCTCGGGATTGCAAGATAACCAAACAAAACTTTTAGTGGATTTCTACTTATTTTATTAAATATCATCTCCACCAAACAGGACAAGCTTGCATGTGTTATAGTTTTGGAGAAAAATGTGTTCATTTCATGTATGCGCAAAATGCCTTTGAAATGGCTTTAAAATGGATTTGGAGCATGGAGACGATTATCTCGGGATTGCAAGATAACCAAACAAAACTTTTAGTGGATTTCTACTTATTTTATTAAATATCATCTCCACCAAACAGGACAAGCTTGCATCTGTTATAGTTTTGGAGAAAAATGTGTTCATTTCATGTATGCGCGAAATGCCTTAAAAATGGCTTTAAAATGGATTTGGAGCATGGAGACGATTATCTCGGGATTGCAAGATAACCAAACAAAACTTTTAGTGGATTTCTACTTATTTTATTAAATATCATCTCCACCAAACAGGACAAGCTTGCATCTGTTATAGTTTTGGAAAAAAATGTGTTCATTTCATGTATGCGCGAAATGCCTTAAAAATGGCTTTAAAATGGATTTGGAGCATGGAGACGATTATCTCGGGATTGCAAGATAACCAAACAAAACTTTTAGTGGATTTCTACTTATTTTATTAAATATCATCTCCACCAAACAGGACAAGCTTGCATCTGTTATAGTTTTGGAGAAAAATGTGTTCATTTCATGTATGCGCGAAATGCCTTAAAAATGGCTTTAAAATGGATTTGGAGCATGGAGACGATTATCTCGGGATTGCAAGATAACCAAACAAAACTTTTAGTGGATTTCTACTTATTTTATTAAATATCATCTCCACCAAACAGGACAAGCTTGCATCTGTTATAGTTTTGGAGAAAAATGTGTTCATTTCATGTATGCGCGAAATGCCTTAAAAATGGCTTTAAAATGGATTTGGAGCATGGAGACGATTATCTCGGGATTGCAAGATAACCAAACAAAGCTTTTAGTGGATTTCTACTTATTTTATTAAATATCATCTCCACCAAACAGGACAAGCTTGCATGTGTTATAGTTTTGGAGAAAAATGTGTTCATTTCATGTATGCGCAAAATGCCTTTGAAATGGCTTTAAAATGGATTTGGAGCATGGAGACGATTATCTCGGGATTGCAAGATAACCAAACAAAACTTTTAGTGGATTTCTACTTATTTTATTAAATATCATCTCCACCAAACAGGACAAGCTTGCATCTGTTATAGTTTTGGAGAAAAATGTGTTCATTTCATGTATGCGCGAAATGCCTTAAAAATGGCTTTAAAATGGATTTGGAGCATGGAGACGATTATCTCGGGATTGCAAGATAACCAAACAAAACTTTTAGTGGATTTCTACTTATTTTATTAAATATCATCTCCACCAAACAGGACAAGCTTGCATGTGTTATAGTTTTGGAGAAAAATGTGTTCATTTCATGTATGCGCAAAATGCCTTTGAAATGGCTTTAAAATGGATTTGGAGCATGGAGACGATTATCTCGGGATTGCAAGATAACCAAACAAAACTTTTAGTGGATTTCTACTTATTTTATTAAATATCATCTCCACCAAACAGGACAAGCTTGCATCTGTTATAGTTTTGGAGAAAAATGTGTTCATTTCATGTATGCGCGAAATGCCTTAAAAATGGCTTTAAAATGGATTTGGAGCATGGAGACGATTATCTCGGGATTGCAAGATAACCAAACAAAAATTTTAGTGGATTTCTACTTATTTTATTAAATATCATCTCCACCAAACAGGACAAGCTTGCATCTGTTATAGTTTTGGAGAAAAATGTGTTCATTTCATGTATGCGCGAAATGCCTTAAAAATGGCTTTAAAATGGATTTGGAGCATGGAGACGATTATCTCGGGATTGCAAGATAACCAAACAAAACTTTTAGTGGATTTCTACTTATTTTATTAAATATCATCTCCACCAAACAGGACAAGCTTGCATCTGTTATAGTTTTGGAGAAAAATGTGTTCATTTCATGTATGCGCGAAATGCCTTAAAAATGGCTTTAAAATGGATTTGGAGCATGGAGACGATTATCTCGGGATTGCAAGATAACCAAACAAAACTTTTAGTGGATTTCTACTTATTTTATTAAATATCATCTCCACCAAACAGGACAAGCTTGCATCTGTTATAGTTTTGGAGAAAAATGTGTTCATTTCATGTATGCGCGAAATGCCTTAAAAATGGCTTTAAAATGGATTTGGAGCATGGAGACGATTATCTCGGGATTGCAAGATAACCAAACAAAACTTTTAGTGGATTTCTACTTATTTTATTAAATATCATCTCCACCAAACAGGACAAGCTTGCATGTGTTATAGTTTTGGAGAAAAATGTGTTCATTTCATGTATGCGCAAAATGCCTTTGAAATGGCTTTAAAATGGATTTGGAGCATGGAGACGATTATCTCGGGATTGCAAGATAACCAAACAAAACTTTTAGTGGATTTCTACTTATTTTATTAAATATCATCTCCACCAAACAGGACAAGCTTGCATCTGTTATAGTTTTGGAGAAAAATGTGTTCATTTCATGTATGCGCGAAATGCCTTAAAAATGGCTTTAAAATGGATTTGGAGCATGGAGACGATTATCTCGGGATTGCAAGATAACCAAACAAAACTTTTAGTGGATTTCTACTTATTTTATTAAATATCATCTCCACCAAACAGGACAAGCTTGCATCTGTTATAGTTTTGGAGAAAAATGTGTTCATTTCATGTATGCGCAAAATGCCTTAAAAATGGCTTTAAAATGGATTTGGAGCATGGAGACGATTATCTCGGGATTGCAAGATAACCAAACAAAACTTTTAGTGGATTTCTACTTATTTTATTAAATATCATCTCCACCAAACAGGACAAGCTTGCATCTGTTATAGTTTTGGAGAAAAATGTGTTCATTTCATGTATGCGCGAAATGCCTTAAAAATGGCTTTAAAATGGATTTGGAGCATGGAGACGATTATCTCGGGATTGCAAGATAACCAAACAAAACTTTTAGTGGATTTCTACTTATTTTATTAAATATCATCTCCACCAAACAGGACAAGCTTGCATCTGTTATAGTTTTGGAGAAAAATGTGTTCATTTCATGTATGCGCGAAATGCCTTAAAAATGGCTTTAAAATGGATTTGGAGCATGGAGACGATTATCTCGGGATTGCAAGATAACCAAACAAAGCTTTTAGTGGATTTCTACTTATTTTATTAAATATCATCTCCACCAAACAGGACAAGCTTGCATGTGTTATAGTTTTGGAGAAAAATGTGTTCATTTCATGTATGCGCAAAATGCCTTTGAAATGGCTTTAAAATGGATTTGGAGCATGGAGACGATTATCTCGGGATTGCAAGATAACCAAACAAAACTTTTAGTGGATTTCTACTTATTTTATTAAATATCATCTCCACCAAACAGGACAAGCTTGCATCTGTTATAGTTTTGGAGAAAAATGTGTTCATTTCATGTATGCGCGAAATGCCTTAAAAATGGCTTTAAAATGGATTTGGAGCATGGAGACGATTATCTCGGGATTGCAATATAACCAAAAAAACTTTTAGTGGATTTCTACTTATTTTATTAAATATCATCTCCACCAAACAGGACAAGCTTGCATCTGTTATAGTTTTGGAGAAAAATGTGTTTATTTCATGTATGCGCGAAATGCCTTAAAAATGGCTTTAAAATGGATTTGGAGCATGGAGACGATTATCTCGGGATTGCAAGATAACCAAACAAAAATTTTTGTGGATTTCTACTTATTTTATTAAATATCATCTCCACCAAACAGGACAAGCTTGCATCTGTTATAGTTTTGGAGAAAAATGTGTTCATTTCATGTATGCGCGAAATGCCTTAAAAATGGCTTTAAAATGGATTTGGAGCATGGAGACGATTATCTCGGGATTGCAAGATAACCAAACAAAACGTTTAGTGGATTTCTACTTATTTTATTAAATATCATCTCCACCAAACAGGACAAGCTTGCATCTGTTATAGTTTTGGAGAAAAATGTGTTCATTTCATGTATGCGCGAAATGCCTTAAAAATGGCTTTAAAATGGATTTGGAGCATGGAGACGATTATCTCGGGATTGCAAGATAACCAAACAAAACTTTTAGTGGATTTCTACTTATTTTAATAAATATCATCTCCACCAAACAGGACAAGCTTGCATCTGTTATAGTTTTGGAGAAAAATGTGTTCATTTCATGTATGCGCGAAATGCCTTAAAAATGGCTTTAAAATGGATTTGGAGCATGGAGACGATTATCTCGGGATTGCAAGATAACCAAACAAAACTTTTAGTGGATTTCTACTTATTTTATTAAATATCATCTCCACCAAACAGGACAAGCTTGCATCTGTTATAGTTTTGGAGAAAAATGTGTTCATTTCATGTATGCGCGAAATGCCTTAAAAATGGCTTTAAAATAGATTTGGAGCATGGAGACGATTATCTCGGGATTGCAAGATAACCAAACAAAACTTTTAGTGGATTTCTACTTATTTTATTAAATATCATCTCCACCAAACAGGACAAGCTTGCATCTGTTATAGTTTTGGAGAAAAATGTGTTCATTTCATGTATGCGCGAAATGCCTTAAAAATGGCTTTAAAATGGATTTGGAGCATGGAGACGATTATCTCGGGATTGCAAGATAACCAAACAAAACTTTTAGTGGATTTCTACTTATTTTATTAAATATCATCTCCACCAAACAGGACAAGCTTGCATGTGTTATAGTTTTGGAGAAAAATGTGTTCATTTCATGTATGCGCAAAATGCCTTTGAAATGGCTTTAAAATGGATTTGGAGCATGGAGACGATTATCTCAGGATGGCAATATAAACAAACGAAACTTTTAGTAGATTTCTACTTATTTTATTAAATATTATCTCCACCAAACAGGACAAGCTTGCATCTGTTATAGTTTTGGAGAAAAATGTGTTCATTTCATGTATGCGCGAAATGCCTTAAAAATGGCTTTAAAATGGATTTGGAGCATGGAGACGATTATCTCGGGATTGCAAGATAACCAAACAAAACTTTTAGTGGATTTCTACTTATTTTATTAAATATCATCTCCACCAAACAGGACAAGCTTGCATGTGTTATAGTTTTGGAGAAAAATGTGTTCATTTCATGTATGCGCAAAATGCCTTTGAAATGGCTTTAAAATGGATTTGGAGCATGGAGACGATTATCTCAGGATGGCAATATAAACAAACGAAACTTTTAGTAGATTTCTACTTATTTTATTAAATATTATCTCCACCAAACAGGACAAGCTTGCATCTGTTATAGTTTTGGAGAAAAATGTGTTCATTTCATGTATGCGCGAAATGCCTTAAAAATGGCTTTAAAATGGATTTGGAGCATGGAGACGATTATCTCGGGATTGCAATATAACCAAACAAAACTTTTAGTGGATTTCTACTTATTTTATTAAATATCATCTCCACCAAACAGGACAAGCTTGCATCTGTTATAGTTTTGGAGAAAAATGTGTTCATTTCATGTATGCGCGAAATGCCTTAAAAATGGCTTTAAAATGGATTTGGAGCATGGAGACGATTATCTCGGGATTGCAAGATAACCAAACAAAACTTTTAGTGGATTTCTACTTATTTTATTAAATATCATCTCCACCAAACAGGACAAGCTTGCATCTGTTATAGTTTTGGAGAAAAATGTGTTCATTTCATGTATGCGCGAAATGCCTTAAAAATGGCTTTAAAATGGATTTGGAGCATGGAGACGATTATCTCGGGATTGCAAGATAACCAAACAAAACTTTTAGTGGATTTCTACTTATTTTATTAAATATCATCTCCACCAAACAGGACAAGCTTGCATGTGTTATAGTTTTGGAGAAAAATGTGTTCATTTCATGTATGCGCAAAATGCCTTTGAAATGGCTTTAAAATGGATTTGGAGCATGGAGACGATTATCTCGGGATTGCAAGATAACCAAACAAAACTTTTAGTGGATTTCTACTTATTTTATTAAATATCATCTCCACCAAACAGGACAAGCTTGCATGTGTTATAGTTTTGGAGAAAAATGTGTTCATTTCATGTATGCGCAAAATGCCTTTGAAATGGCTTTAAAATGGATTTGGAGCATGGAGACGATTATCTCGGGATTGCAAGATAACCAAACAAAACTTTTAGTGGATTTCTACTTATTTTATTAAATTTCATCTCCACCAAACAGGACAAGCTTGCATCTGTTATAGTTTTGGAGAAAAATGTGTTCATTTCATGTATGCGCGAAATGCCTTAAAAATGGCTTTAAAATGGATTTGGAGCATGGAGACGATTATCTCGGGATTGCAAGATAACCAAACAAAACTTTTAGTGGATTTCTACTTATTTTATTAAATATCATCTCCACCAAACAGGACAAGCTTGCATCTGTTATAGTTTTGGAGAAAAATGTGTTCATTTCATGTATGCGCGAAATGCCTTAAAAATGGCTTTAAAATGGATTTGGAGCATGGAGACGATTATCTCGGGATTGCAAGATAACCAAACAAACAAAACTTTTAGTGGATTTCTACTTATTTTATTAAATATCATCTCCACCAAACAGGACAAGCTTGCATCTGTTATAGTTTTGGAGAAAAATGTGTTCATTTCATGTATGCGCGAAATGCCTTAAAAATGGCTTTAAAATGGATTTGGAGCATGGAGACGATTATCTCGGGATTGCAATATAACCAAACAAAACTTTTAGTGGATTTCTACTTATTTTATTAAATATCATCTCCACCAAACAGGACAAGCTTGCATCTGTTATAGTTTTGGAGAAAAATGTGTTCATTTCATGTATGCGCGAAATGCCTTAAAAATGGCTTTAAAATGGATTTGGAGCATGGAGACGATTATCTCGGAATTGCAAGATAACCAAACAAAAATTTTAGTGGATTTCTACTTATTTTATTAAATATCATCTCCACCAAACAGGACAAGCTTGCATCTGTTATAGTTTTGGAGAAAAATGTGTTCATTTCATGTATGCGCGAAATGCCTTAAAAATGGCTTTAAAATGGATTTGGAGCATGGAGACGATTATCTCGGGATTGCAAGAAAACCAAACAAAACTTTTAGTGGATTTCTACTTATTTTATTAAATATCATCTCCACCAAACAGGACAAGCTTGCATGTGTTATAGTTTTGGAGAAAAATGTGTTCATTTCATGTATGCGCGAAATGCCTTAAAAATGGCTTTAAAATGGATTTGGAGAATGGAGACGATTATCTCGGGATTGCAATATAACCAAACAAAACTTTTAGTGGATTTCTACTTATTTTATTAAATATCATCTCCACCAAACAGGACAAGCTTGCATCTGTTATAGTTTTGGAGAAAAATGTGTTCATTTCATGTATGCGCGAAATGCCTTAAAAATGGCTTTAAAATGGATTTGGAGCATGGAGACGATTATCTCGGGATTGCAATATAACCAAACAAAACTTTTAGTGGATTTCTACTTATTTTATTAAATATCATCTCCACCAAACAGGACAAGCTTGCATCTGTTATAGTTTTGGAGAAAAATGTGTTCATTTCATGTATGCGCGAAATGCCTTAAAAATGGCTTTAAAATGGATTTGGAGCATGGAGACGATTATCTCGGAATTGCAAGATAACCAAACAAAAATTTTAGTGGATTTCTACTTATTTTATTAAATATCATCTCCACCAAACAGGACAAGCTTGCATCTGTTATAGTTTTGGAGAAAAATGTGTTCATTTCATGTATGCGCGAAATGCCTTAAAAATGGCTTTAAAATGGATTTGGAGCATGGAGACGATTATCTCGGGATTGCAAGATAACCAAACAAAACTTTTAGTGGATTTCTACTTATTTTATTAAATATCATCTCCACCAAACAGGACAAGCTTGCATCTGTTATAGTTTTGGAGAAAAATGTGTTCATTTCATGTATGCGCGAAATGCCTTAAAAATGGCTTTAAAATGGATTTGGAGCATGGAGACGATTATCTCGGGATTGCAAGATAACCAAACAAAACTTTTAGTGGATTTCTACTTATTTTATTAAATATCATCTCCACCAAACAGGACAAGCTTGCATGTGTTATAGTTTTGGAGAAAAATGTGTTCATTTCATGTATGCGCAAAATGCCTTTGAAATGGCTTTAAAATGGATTTGGAGCATGGAGACGATTATCTCGGGATTGCAAGATAACCAAACAAAACTTTTAGTGGATTTCTACTTATTTTATTAAATATCATCTCCACCAAACAGGACAAGCTTGCATCTGTTATAGTTTTGGAGAAAAATGTGTTCATTTCATGTATGCGCGAAATGCCTTAAAAATGGCTTTAAAATGGATTTGGAGCATGGAGACGATTATCTCGGGATTGCAAGATAACCAAACAAAACTTTTAGTGGATTTCTACTTATTTTATTAAATATCATCTCCACCAAACAGGACAAGCTTGCATCTGTTATAGTTTTGGAGAAAAATGTGTTCATTTCATGTATGCGCGAAATGCCTTAAAAATGGCTTTAAAATGGATTTGGAGCATGGAGACGATTATCTCGGGATTGCAATATAACCAAACAAAACTTTTAGTGGATTTCTACTTATTTTATTAAATATCATCTCCACCAAACAGGACAAGCTTGCATCTGTTATAGTTTTGGAGAAAAATGTGTTCATTTCATGTATGCGCGAAATGCCTTAAAAATGGCTTTAAAATGGATTTGGAGCATGGAGACGATTATCTCGGAATTGCAAGATAACCAAACAAAAATTTTAGTGGATTTCTACTTATTTTATTAAATATCATCTCCACCAAACAGGACAAGCTTGCATCTGTTATAGTTTTGGAGAAAAATGTGTTCATTTCATGTATGCGCGAAATGCCTTAAAAATGGCTTTAAAATGGATTTGGAGCATGGAGACGATTATCTCGGGATTGCAAGATAACCAAACAAAACTTTTAGTGGATTTCTACTTATTTTATTAAATATCATCTCCACCAAACAGGACAAGCTTGCATCTGTTATAGTTTTGGAGAAAAATGTGTTCATTTCATGTATGCGCGAAATGCCTTAAAAATGGCTTTAAAATGGATTTGGAGCATGGAGACGATTATCTCGGGATTGCAAGATAACCAAACAAAACTTTTAGTGGATTTCTACTTATTTTATTAAATATCATCTCCACCAAACAGGACAAGCTTGCATCTGTTATAGTTTTGGAGAAAAATGTGTTCATTTCATGTATGCGCGAAATGCCTTAAAAATGGCTTTAAAATGGATTTGGAGCATGGAGACGATTATCTCGGGATTGCAAGATAACCAAACAAAACTTTTAGTGGATTTCTACTTATTTTATTAAATATCATCTCCACCAAACAGGACAAGCTTGCATGTGTTATAGTTTTGGAGAAAAATGTGTTCATTTCATGTATGCGCAAAATGCCTTTGAAATGGCTTTAAAATGGATTTGGAGCATGGAGACGATTATCTCGGGATTGCAAGATAACCAAACAAAACTTTTAGTGGATTTCTACTTATTTTATTAAATATCATCTCCACCAAACAGGACAAGCTTGCATCTGTTATAGTTTTGGAGAAAAATGTGTTCATTTCATGTATGCGCGAAATGCCTTAAAAATGGCTTTAAAATGGATTTGGAGCATGGAGACGATTATCTCGGGATTGCAAGATAACCAAACAAAACTTTTAGTGGATTTCTACTTATTTTATTAAATATCATCTCCACCAAACAGGACAAGCTTGCATCTGTTATAGTTTTGGAGAAAAATGTGTTCATTTCATGTATGCGCGAAATGCCTTAAAAATGGCTTTAAAATGGATTTGGAGCATGGAGACGATTATCTCGGGATTGCAATATAACCAAACAAAACTTTTAGTGGATTTCTACTTATTTTATTAAATATCATCTCCACCAAACAGGACAAGCTTGCATCTGTTATAGTTTTGGAGAAAAATGTGTTCATTTCATGTATGCGCGAAATGCCTTAAAAATGGCTTTAAAATGGATTTGGAGCATGGAGACGATTATCTCGGAATTGCAAGATAACCAAACAAAAATTTTAGTGGATTTCTACTTATTTTATTAAATATCATCTCCACCAAACAGGACAAGCTTGCATCTGTTATAGTTTTGGAGAAAAATGTGTTCATTTCATGTATGCGCGAAATGCCTTAAAAATGGCTTTAAAATGGATTTGGAGCATGGAGACGATTATCTCGGGATTGCAAGATAACCAAACAAAACTTTTAGTGGATTTCTACTTATTTTATTAAATATCATCTCCACCAAACAGGACAAGCTTGCATCTGTTATAGTTTTGGAGAAAAATGTGTTCATTTCATGTATGCGCGAAATGCCTTAAAAATGGCTTTAAAATGGATTTGGAGCATGGAGACGATTATCTCGGGATTGCAAGATAACCAAACAAAACTTTTAGTGGATTTCTACTTATTTTATTAAATATCATCTCCACCAAACAGGACAAGCTTGCATGTGTTATAGTTTTGGAGAAAAATGTGTTCATTTCATGTATGCGCGAAATGCCTTAAAAATGGCTTTAAAATGGATTTGGAGAATGGAGACGATTATCTCGGGATTGCAATATAACCAAACAAAACTTTTAGTGGATTTCTACTTATTTTATTAAATATCATCTCCACCAAACAGGACAAGCTTGCATCTGTTATAGTTTTGGAGAAAAATGTGTTCATTTCATGTATGCGTGAAATGCCTTAAAAATGGCTTTAAAATGGATTTGGAGCATGGAGACGATTATCTCGGGATTGCAATATAACCAAACAAAACTTTTAGTGGATTTCTACTTATTTTATTAAATATCATCTCCACCAAACAGGACAAGCTTGCATCTGTTATAGTTTTGGAGAAAAATGTGTTCATTTCATGTATGCGCGAAATGCCTTAAAAATGGCTTTAAAATGGATTTGGAGCATGGAGACGATTATCTCGGAATTGCAAGATAACCAAACAAAAATTTTAGTGGATTTCTACTTATTTTATTAAATATCATCTCCACCAAACAGGACAAGCTTGCATCTGTTATAGTTTTGGAGAAAAATGTGTTCATTTCATGTATGCGCGAAATGCCTTAAAAATGGCTTTAAAATGGATTTGGAGCATGGAGACGATTATCTCGGGATTGCAAGATAACCAAACAAAACTTTTAGTGGATTTCTACTTATTTTATTAAATATCATCTCCACCAAACAGGACAAGCTTGCATCTGTTATAGTTTTGGAGAAAAATGTGTTCATTTCATGTATGCGCGAAATGCCTTAAAAATGGCTTTAAAATGGATTTGGAGCATGGAGACGATTATCTCGGGATTGCAAGATAACCAAACAAAACTTTTAGTGGATTTCTACTTATTTTATTAAATATCATCTCCACCAAACAGGACAAGCTTGCATCTGTTATAGTTTTGGAGAAAAATGTGTTCATTTCATGTATGCGCGAAATGCCTTAGAAATGGCTTTAAAATGGATTTGGAGCATGGAGACGATTATCTCGGGATTGCAAGATAACCAAACAAAACTTTTAGTGGATTTCTACTTATTTTATTAAATATCATCTCCACCAAACAGGACAAGCTTGCATCTGTTATAGTTTTGGAGAAAAATGTGTTCATTTCATGTATGCGCGAAATGCCTTAAAAATGGCTTTAAAATGGATTTGGAGCATGGAGACGATTATCTCGGGATTGCAAGATAACCAAACAAAACTTTTAGTGGATTTCTACTTATTTTATTAAATATCATCTCCACCAAACAGGACAAGCTTGCATCTGTTATAGTTTTGGAGAAAAATGTGTTCATTTCATGTATGCGCGAAATGCCTTAAAAATGGCTTTAAAATGGATTTGGAGCATGGAGACGATTATCTCGGGATTGCAAGATAACCAAACAAAACTTTTAGTGGATTTCTACTTATTTTATTAAATATCATCTCCACCAAACAGGACAAGCTTGCATCTGTTATAGTTTTGGAGAAAAATGTGTTCATTTCATGTATGCGCGAAATGCCTTAAAAATGGCTTTAAAATGGATTTGGAGCATGGAGACGATTATCTCGGGATTGCAAGATAACCAAACAAAACTTTTAGTGGATTTCTACTTATTTTATTAAATATCATCTCCACCAAACAGGACAAGCTT
>NW_027442623.1:0-94076 GCF_048569485.1 Anomaloglossus baeobatrachus | reverse complement strand
AATCCGAGATAATCGTCTCCATGCTCCCAATCCATTTTAAAGCCATTTTTAAGGCATTTCGCGCATACATGAAATGAACACATTTTTCTCCAAAACTATAACAGATGCAAGCTTGTCCTGTTTGGTCGAGATGATATTTAATAAAATAAGTAGAAATCCACTAAAAGTTTTGTTTGTTATCTTGCAATCCCGAGATAATCGTCTCCATGCTCCAAATCTATTTTAAAGCCATTTTTAAGGCATTTCGCGCATACATGAAATGAACACATTTTTCTCCAAAACTATAACAGATGCAAGCTTGTCCTGTTTGGTGGAGATGATATTTAATAAAAATAAGTAGAAATCCACTAAAAGTTTTGTTTGGTTATCTTGCAATCCCGAGATAATCGTTTCCATG
Organism: Anomaloglossus baeobatrachus; assembly: GCF_048569485.1. NCBI lineage: Eukaryota > Metazoa > Chordata > Amphibia > Anura > Aromobatidae > Anomaloglossus > Anomaloglossus baeobatrachus. The sequence continues at coordinate 93,679 of NW_027442623.1, read as the reverse complement.
CTCCAAATCCATTTTAAAGCCATTTTTAAGGCATTTCGCGCATACATGAAATGAACACATTTTTCTCCAAAACTATAACAGGATGCAAGCTTGTCCTGTTTGGTGGAGATGATATTTAATAAAATAAGTAGAAATCCACTAAAAGTTTTGTTTGGTTATCTTGCAATCCCGAGATAATCGTCTCCATGCTCCAAATCCATTTTAAAGCCATTTTTAAGGCATTTCGCGCATACATGAAATGAACACATTTTTCTCCAAAACTATAACAGATGCAAGCTTGTCCTGTTTGGTGGAGATGATATTTAATAAAATAAGTAGAAATCCACTAAAAGTTTTGTTTGGTTATCTTGCAATCCCGAGATAATCGTCTCCATGCTCCAAATCCATTTTAAAGCCATTTTTAAGGCATTTCGCGCATACATGAAATGAACACATTTTTCTCCAAAACTATAACAGATGCAAGCTTGTCCTGTTTGGTGGAGATGATATTTAATAAAATAAGTAGAAATCCACTAAAAGTTTTGTTTGGTTATCTTGCAATCCCGAGATAATCGTTTCCATGCTCCAAATCCATTTTAAAGCCATTTTTAAGGCATTTCGCGCATACATGAAATGAACACATTTTTCTCCAAAACTATAACAGATGCAAGCTTGTCCTGTTTGGTGGAGATGATATTTAATAAAATAAGTAGAAATCCACTAAAAGTTTTGTTTGGTTATCTTGCAATCCCGAGATAATCGTCTCCATGCTCCAAATCCATTTTAAAGCCATTTTTAAGGCATTTCGCGCATACATGAAATGAACACATTTTTCTCCAAAACTATAACAGATGCAAGCTTGTCCTGTTTGGTGGAGATGATATTTAATAAAATAAGTAGAAATCCACTAAAAGTTTTGTTTGGTTATCTTGCAATCCCGAGATAATCGTCTCCATGCTCCAAATCCATTTTAAAGCCATTTTTAAGGCATTTCGCGCATACATGAAATGAACACATTTTTCTCCAAAACTATAACAGATGCAAGCTTGTCCTGTTTGGTGGAGATGATATTTAATAAAATAAGTAGAAATCCACTAAAAGTTTTGTTTGGTTATCTTGCAATCCCGAGATAATCGTCTCCATGCTCCAAATCCATTTTAAAGCCATTTTTAAGGCATTTCGCGCATACATGAAATGAACACATTTTTCTCCAAAACTATAACAGATGCAAGCTTGTCCTGTTTGGTGGAGATGATATTTAATAAAATAAGTAGAAATCCACTAAAAGTTTTGTTTGGTTATCTTGCAATCCCGAGATAATCGTCTCCATGCTCCAAATCCATTTTAAAGCCATTTTTAAGGCATTTCGCGCATACATGAAATGAACACATTTTTCTCCAAAACTATAACAGATGCAAGCTTGTCCTGTTTGGTGGAGATGATATTTAATAAAATAAGTAGAAATCCACTAAAAGTTTTGTTTGGTTATCTTGCAATCCCGAGATAATCGTCTCCATGCTCCAAATCCATTTTAAAGCCATTTTTAAGGCATTTCGCGCATACATGAAATGAACACATTTTTCTCCAAAACTATAACAGATGCAAGCTTGTCCTGTTTGGTGGAGATGATATTTAATAAAATAAGTAGAAATCCACTAAAAGTTTTGTTTGGTTATCTTGCAATCCCGAGATAATCGTCTCCATGCTCCAAATCCATTTTAAAGCCATTTTTAAGGCATTTCGCGCATACATGAAATGAACACATTTTTCTCCAAAACTATAACAGATGCAAGCTTGTCCTGTTTGGTGGAGATGATATTTAATAAAATAAGTAGAAATCCACTAAAAGTTTTGTTTGGTTATCTTGCAATCCCGAGATAATCGTCTCCATGCTCCAAATCCATTTTAAAGCCATTTTTAAGGCATTTCGCGCATACATGAAATGAACACATTTTTTCTCCAAAACTATAACAGATGCAAGCTTGTCCTGTTTGGTGGAGATGATATTTAATAAAATAAGTAGAAATCCACTAAAAGTTTTGTTTGGTTATCTTGCAATCCGAGATAATCGTCTCCATGCTCCAAATCCATTTTAAAGCCATTTTTAAGGCATTTCGCGCATACATGAAATGAACACATTTTTCTCCAAAACTATAACAGATGCAAGCTTGTCCTGTTTGGTGGAGATGATATTTAATAAAATAAGTAGAAATCCACTAAAAGTTTTGTTTGGTTATCTTGCAATCCCGAGATAATCGTCTCCATGCTCCAAATCCATTTTAAAGCCATTTTTAAGGCATTTCGCGCATACATGAAATGAACACATTTTTCTCCAAAACTATAACAGATGCAAGCTTGTCCTGTTTGGTGGAGATGATATTTAATAAAATAAGTAGAAATCCACTAAAAGTTTTGTTTGGTTATCTTGCAATCCCGAGATAATCGTCTCCATGCTCCAAATCCATTTTAAAGCCATTTTTAAGGCATTTCGCGCATACATGAAATGAACACATTTTTCTCCAAAACTATAACAGATGCAAGCTTGTCCTGTTTGGTGGAGATGATATTTAATAAAATAAGTAGAAATCCACTAAAAGTTTTGTTTGGTTATCTTGCAATCCCGAGATAATCGTCTCCATGCTCCAAATCCATTTTAAAGCCATTTTTAAGGCATTTCGCGCATACATGAAATGAACACATTTTTCTCCAAAACTATAACAGATGCAAGCTTGTCCTGTTTGGTGGAGATGATATTTAATAAAATAAGTAGAAATCCACTAAAAGTTTTGTTTGGTTATCTTGCAATCCCGAGATAATCGTCTCCATGCTCCAAATCCATTTTAAAGCCATTTTTAAGGCATTTCGCGCATACATGAAATGAACACATTTTTCTCCAAAACTATAACAGATGCAAGCTTGTCCTGTTTGGTGGAGATGATATTTAATAAAATAAGTAGAAATCCACTAAAAGTTTTGTTTGGTTATCTTGCAATCCCGAGATAATCGTCTCCATGCTCCAAATCCATTTTAAAGCCATTTTTAAGGCATTTCGCGCATACATGAAATGAACACATTTTTCTCCAAAACTATAACAGATGCAAGCTTGTCCTGTTTGGTGGAGATGATATTTAATAAAATAAGTAGAAATCCACTAAAAGTTTTGTTTGGTTATCTTGCAATCCCGAGATAATCGTCTCCATGCTCCAAATCCATTTTAAAGCCATTTTTAAGGCATTTCGCGCATACATGAAATGAACACATTTTCTCCAAAACTATAACAGATGCAAGCTTGTCCTGTTTGGTGGAGATGATATTTAATAAAATAAGTAGAAATCCACTAAAAGTTTTGTTTGGTTATCTTGCAATCCCGAGATAATCGTCTCCATGCTCCAAATCCATTTTAAAGCCATTTTTAAGGCATTTCGCGCATACATGAAATGAACACATTTTTCTCCAAAACTATAACAGATGCAAGCTTGTCCTGTTTGGTGGAGATGATATTTAATAAAATAAGTAGAAATCCACTAAAAGTTTTGTTTGGTTATCTTGCAATCCCGAGATAATCGTCTCCATGCTCCAAATCCATTTTAAAGCCATTTTTAAGGCATTTCGCGCATACATGAAATGAACACATTTTTCTCCAAAACTATAACAGATGCAAGCTTGTCCTGTTTGGTGGAGATGATATTTAATAAAATAAGTAGAAATCCACTAAAGTTTTGTTTGGTTATCTTGCAATCCCGAGATAATCGTCTCCATGCTCCAAATCCATTTTAAAGCCATTTTTAAGGCATTTCGCGCATACATGAAATGAACACATTTTTCTCCAAAACTATAACAGATGCAAGCTTGTCCTGTTTGGTGAGATGATATTTAATAAAATAAGTAGAAATCCACTAAAAGTTTTGTTTGGTTATCTTGCAATCCCGAGATAATCGTCTCCATGCTCCAAATCCATTTTAAAGCCATTTTTAAGGCATTTCGCGCATACATGAAATGAACACATTTTTCTCCAAAACTATAACAGATGCAAGCTTGTCCTGTTTGGTGGAGATGATATTTAATAAAATAAGTAGAAATCCACTAAAAGTTTTGTTTGGTTATCTTGCAATCCGAGATAATCGTCTCCATGCTCCAAATCCATTTTAAAGCCATTTTTAAGGCATTTCGCGCATACATGAAATGAACACATTTTTCTCCAAAACTATAACAGATGCAAGCTTGTCCTGTTTGGTGGAGATGATATTTAATAAAATAAGTAGAAATCCACTAAAAGTTTTGTTTGGTTATCTTGCAATCCCGAGATAATCGTCTCCATGCTCCAAATCCATTTTAAAGCCATTTTTAAGGCATTTCGCGCATACATGAAATGAACACATTTTTCTCCAAAACTATAACAGATGCAAGCTTGTCCTGTTTGGTGGAGATGATATTTAATAAAATAAGTAGAAATCCACTAAAAGTTTTGTTTGGTTATCTTGCAATCCCGAGATAATCGTCCTCCATGCTCCAAATCCATTTTAAAGCCATTTTTAAGGCATTTCGCGCATACATGAAATGAACACATTTTTCTCCAAAACTATAACAGATGCAAGCTTGTCCTGTTTGGTGGAGATGATATTTAATAAAATAAGTAGAAATCCACTAAAAGTTTTGTTTGGTTATCTTGCAATCCCGAGATAATCGTCTCCATGCTCCAAATCCATTTTAAAGCCATTTTTAAGGCATTTCGCGCATACATGAAATGAACACATTTTTCTCCAAAACTATAACAGATGCAAGCTTGTCCTGTTTGGTGGAGATGATATTTAATAAAATAAGTAGAAATCCACTAAAAGTTTTGTTTGGTTATCTTGCAATCCCGAGATAATCGTCTCCATGCTCCAAATCCATTTTAAAGCCATTTTTAAGGCATTTCGCGCATACATGAAATGAACACATTTTTCTCCAAAACTATAACAGATGCAAGCTTGTCCTGTTTGGTGGAGATGATATTTAATAAAATAAGTAGAAATCCACTAAAAGTTTTGTTTGGTTATCTTGCAATCCCGAGATAATCGTCTCCATGCTCCAAATCCATTTTAAAGCCATTTTTAAGGCATTTCGCGCATACATGAAATGAACACATTTTTCTCCAAAACTATAACAGATGCAAGCTTGTCCTGTTTGGTGGAGATGATATTTAATAAAATAAGTAGAAATCCACTAAAAGTTTTGTTTGGTTATCTTGCAATCCCGAGATAATCGTCTCCATGCTCCAAATCCATTTTAAAGCCATTTTTAAGGCATTTCGCGCATACATGAAATGAACACATTTTTCTCCAAAACTATAACAGATGCAAGCTTGTCCTGTTTGGTGGAGATGATATTTAATAAAATAAGTAGAAATCCACTAAAAGTTTTGTTTGGTTATCTTGCAATCCCGAGATAATCGTCTCCATGCTCCAAATCCATTTTAAAGCCATTTTTAAGGCATTTCGCGCATACATGAAATGAACACATTTTTCTCCAAAACTATAACAGATGCAAGCTTGTCCTGTTTGGTGGAGATGATATTTAATAAAATAAGTAGAAATCCACTAAAAGTTTTGTTTGGTTATCTTGCAATCCCGAGATAATCGTCTCCATGCTCCAAATCCATTTTAAAGCCATTTTTAAGGCATTTCGCGCATACATGAAATGAACACATTTTTCTCCAAAACTATAACAGATGCAAGCTTGTCCTGTTTGGTGGAGATGATATTTAATAAAATAAGTAGAAATCCACTAAAAGTTTTGTTTGGTTATCTTGCAATCCCGAGATAATCGTCTCCATGCTCCAAATCCATTTTAAAGCCATTTTTAAGGCATTTCGCGCATACATGAAATGAACACATTTTTCTCCAAAACTATAACAGATGCAAGCTTGTCCTGTTTGGTGGAGATGATATTTAATAAAATAAGTAGAAATCCACTAAAAGTTTTGTTTGGTTATCTTGCAATCCCGAGATAATCGTCTCCATGCTCCAAATCCATTTTAAAGCCATTTTTAAGGCATTTCGCGCATACATGAAATGAACACATTTTTCTCCAAAACTATAACAGATGCAAGCTTGTCCTGTTTGGTGGAGATGATATTTAATAAAATAAGTAGAAATCCACTAAAAGTTTTGTTTGGTTATCTTGCAATCCCGAGATAATCGTCTCCATGCTCCAAATCCATTTTAAAGCCATTTTTAAGGCATTTCGCGCATACATGAAATGAACACATTTTCTCCAAAACTATAACAGATGCAAGCTTGTCCTGTTTGGTGGAGATGATATTTAATAAAATAAGTAGAAATCCACTAAAAGTTTTGTTTGGTTATCTTGCAATCCCGAGATAATCGTCTCCATGCTCCAAATCCATTTTAAAGCCATTTTTAAGGCATTTCGCGCATACATGAAATGAACACATTTTTCTCCAAAACTATAACAGATGCAAGCTTGTCCTGTTTGGTGGAGATGATATTTAATAAAATAAGTAGAAATCCACTAAAAGTTTTGTTTGGTTATCTTGCAATCCCGAGATAATCGTCTCCATGCTCCAAATCCATTTTAAAGCCATTTTTAAGGCATTTCGCGCATACATGAAATGAACACATTTTTCTCCAAAACTATAACAGATGCAAGCTTGTCCTGTTTGGTGGAGATGATATTTAATAAAATAAGTAGAAATCCACTAAAAGTTTTGTTTGGTTATCTTGCAATCCCGAGATAATCGTCTCCATGCTCCAAATCCATTTTAAAGCCATTTTTAAGGCATTTCGCGCATACATGAAATGAACACATTTTTCTCCAAAACTATAACAGATGCAAGCTTGTCCTGTTTGGTGGAGATGATATTTAATAAAATAAGTAGAAATCCACTAAAAGTTTTGTTTGGTTATCTTGCAATCCCGAGATAATCGTCTCCATGCTCCAAATCCATTTTAAAGCCATTTTTAAGGCATTTCGCGCATACATGAAATGAACACATTTTTCTCCAAAACTATAACAGATGCAAGCTTGTCCTGTTTGGTGGAGATGATATTTAATAAAATAAGTAGAAATCCACTAAAAGTTTTGTTTGGTTATCTTGCAATCCCGAGATAATCGTCTCCATGCTCCAAATCCATTTTAAAGCCATTTTTAAGGCATTTCGCGCATACATGAAATGAACACATTTTTCTCCAAAACTATAACAGATGCAAGCTTGTCCTGTTTGGTGGAGATGATATTTAATAAAATAAGTAGAAATCCACTAAAAGTTTTGTTTGGTTATCTTGCAATCCCGAGATAATCGTCTCCATGCTCCAAATCCATTTTAAAGCCATTTTTAAGGCATTTCGCGCATACATGAAATGAACACATTTTTCTCCAAAACTATAACAGATGCAAGCTTGTCCTGTTTGGTGGAGATGATATTTAATAAAATAAGTAGAAATCCACTAAAAGTTTTGTTTGGTTATCTTGCAATCCCGAGATAATCGTCTCCATGCTCCAAATCCATTTTAAAGCCATTTTAAGGCATTTCGCGCATACATGAAATGAACACATTTTTCTCCAAAACTATAACAGATGCAAGCTTGTCCTGTTTGGTGGAGATGATATTTAATAAAATAAGTAGAAATCCACTAAAAGTTTTGTTTGGTTATCTTGCAATCCCGAGATAATCGTCTCCATGCTCCAAATCCATTTTAAAGCCATTTTTAAGGCATTTCGCGCATACATGAAATGAACACATTTTTCTCCAAAACTATAACAGATGCAAGCTTGTCCTGTTTGGTGGAGATGATATTTAATAAAATAAGTAGAAATCCACTAAAAGTTTTGTTTGGTTATCTTGCAATCCCGAGATAATCGTCTCCATGCTCCAAATCCATTTTAAAGCCATTTTTAAGGCATTTCGCGCATACATGAAATGAACACATTTTTCTCCAAAACTATAACAGATGCAAGCTTGTCCTGTTTGGTGGAGATGATATTTAATAAAATAAGTAGAAATCCACTAAAAGTTTTGTTTGGTTATCTTGCAATCCCGAGATAATCGTCTCCATGCTCCAAATCCATTTTAAAGCCATTTTTAAGGCATTTCGCGCATACATGAAATGAACACATTTTTCTCCAAAACTATAACAGATGCAAGCTTGTCCTGTTTGGTGGAGATGATATTTAATAAAATAAGTAGAAATCCACTAAAAGTTTTGTTTGGTTATCTTGCAATCCCGAGATAATCGTCTCCATGCTCCAAATCCATTTTAAAGCCATTTAAGGCATTTCGCGCATACATGAAATGAACACATTTTTCTCCAAAAACTATAACAGATGCAAGCTTGTCCTGTTTGGTGGAGATGATATTTAATAAAATAAGTAGAAATCCACTAAAAGTTTTGTTTGGTTATCTTGCAATCCCGAGATAATCGTCTCCATGCTCCAAATCCATTTTAAAGCCATTTTTAAGGCATTTCGCGCATACATGAAATGAACACATTTTTCTCCAAAACTATAACAGATGCAAGCTTGTCCTGTTTGGTGGAGATGATATTTAATAAAATAAGTAGAAATCCACTAAAAGTTTTGTTTGGTTATCTTGCAATCCCGAGATAATCGTCTCCATGCTCCAAATCCATTTTAAAGCCATTTTTAAGGCATTTCGCGCATACATGAAATGAACACATTTTTCTCCAAAACTATAACAGATGCAAGCTTGTCCTGTTTGGTGGAGATGATATTTAATAAAATAAGTAGAAATCCACTAAAAGTTTTGTTTGGTTATCTTGCAATCCCGAGATAATCGTCTCCATGCTCCAAATCCATTTTAAAGCCATTTTTAAGGCATTTCGCGCATACATGAAATGAACACATTTTTCTCCAAAACTATAACAGATGCAAGCTTGTCCTGTTTGGTGGAGATGATATTTAATAAAATAAGTAGAAATCCACTAAAAGTTTTGTTTGGTTATCTTGCAATCCCGAGATAATCGTCTCCATGCTCCAAATCCATTTTAAAGCCATTTTTAAGGCATTTCGCGCATACATGAAATGAACACATTTTTCTCCAAAACTATAACAGATGCAAGCTTGTCCTGTTTGGTGGAGATGATATTTAATAAAATAAGTAGAAATCCACTAAAAGTTTTGTTTGGTTATCTTGCAATCCCGAGATAATCGTCTCCATGCTCCAAATCCATTTTAAAGCCATTTTTAAGGCATTTCGCGCATACATGAAATGAACACATTTTTCTCCAAAACTATAACAGATGCAAGCTTGTCCTGTTTGGTGGAGATGATATTTAATAAAATAAGTAGAAATCCACTAAAAGTTTTGTTTGGTTATCTTGCAATCCCGAGATAATCGTCTCCATGCTCCAAATCCATTTTAAAGCCATTTTTAAGGCATTTCGCGCATACATGAAATGAACACATTTTTCTCCAAAACTATAACAGATGCAAGCTTGTCCTGTTTGGTGGAGATGATATTTAATAAAATAAGTAGAAATCCACTAAAAGTTTTGTTTGGTTATCTTGCAATCCCGAGATAATCGTCTCCATGCTCCAAATCCATTTTAAAGCCATTTTTAAGGCATTTCGCGCATACATGAAATGAACACATTTTTCTCCAAAACTATAACAGATGCAAGCTTGTCCTGTTTGGTGGAGATGATATTTAATAAAATAAGTAGAAATCCACTAAAAGTTTTGTTTGGTTATCTTGCAATCCCGAGATAATCGTCTCCATGCTCCAAATCCATTTTAAAGCCATTTTTAAGGCATTTCGCGCATACATGAAATGAACACATTTTTCTCCAAAACTATAACAGATGCAAGCTTGTCCTGTTTGGTGGAGATGATATTTAATAAAATAAGTAGAAATCCACTAAAAGTTTTGTTTGGTTATCTTGCAATCCCGAGATAATCGTCTCCATGCTCCAAATCCATTTTAAAGCCATTTTTAAGGCATTTCGCGCATACATGAAATGAACACATTTTTCTCCAAAACTATAACAGATGCAAGCTTGTCCTGTTTGGTGGAGATGATATTTAATAAAATAAGTAGAAATCCACTAAAAGTTTTGTTTGGTTATTTGCAATCCCGAGATAATCGTCTCCATGCTCCAAATCCATTTTAAAGCCATTTTCTAAGGCATTTCGCGCATACATGAAATGAACACATTTTTCTCCAAAACTATAACAGATGCAAGCTTGTCCTGTTTGGTGGAGATGATATTTAATAAAATAAGTAGAAATCCACTAAAAGTTTTGTTTGGTTATCTTGCAATCCCGAGATAATCGTCTCCATGCTCCAAATCCATTTTAAAGCCATTTTTAAGGCATTTCGCGCATACATGAAATGAACACATTTTTCTCCAAAACTATAACAGATGCAAGCTTGTCCTGTTTGGTGGAGATGATATTTAATAAAATAAGTAGAAATCCACTAAAAGTTTTGTTTGGTTATCTTGCAATCCCGAGATAATCGTCTCCATGCTCCAAATCCATTTTAAAGCCATTTTTAAGGCATTTCGCGCATACATGAAATGAACACATTTTTCTCCAAAACTATAACAGATGCAAGCTTGTCCTGTTTGGTGGAGATGATATTTAATAAAATAAGTAGAAATCCACTAAAAGTTTTGTTTGGTTATCTTGCAATCCCGAGATAATCGTCTCCATGCTCCAAATCCATTTTAAAGCCATTTTTAAGGCATTTCGCGCATACATGAAATGAACACATTTTTCTCCAAAACTATAACAGATGCAAGCTTGTCCTGTTTGGTGGAGATGATATTTAATAAAATAAGTAGAAATCCACTAAAAGTTTTGTTTGGTTATCTTGCAATCCCGAGATAATCGTCTCCATGCTCCAAATCCATTTTAAAGCCATTTTTAAGGCATTTCGCGCATACATGAAATGAACACATTTTTCTCCAAAACTATAACAGATGCAAGCTTGTCCTGTTTGGTGGAGATGATATTTAATAAAATAAGTAGAAATCCACTAAAAGTTTTGTTTGGTTATCTTGCAATCCCGAGATAATCGTCTCCATGCTCCAAATCCATTTTAAAGCCATTTTTAAGGCATTTCGCGCATACATGAAATGAACACATTTTTCTCCAAAACTATAACAGATGCAAGCTTGTCCTGTTTGGTGGAGATGATATTTAATAAAATAAGTAGAAATCCACTAAAAGTTTTGTTTGGTTATCTTGCAATCCCGAGATAATCGTCTCCATGCTCCAAATCCATTTTAAAGCCATTTTTAAGGCATTTCGCGCATACATGAAATGAACACATTTTTCTCCAAAACTATAACAGATGCAAGCTTGTCCTGTTTGGTGGAGATGATATTTAATAAAATAAGTAGAAATCCACTAAAAGTTTTGTTTGGTTATCTTGCAATCCCGAGATAATCGTCTCCATGCTCCAAATCCATTTTAAAGCCATTTTTAAGGCATTTCGCGCATACATGAAATGAACACATTTTTCTCCAAAACTATAACAGATGCAAGCTTGTCCTGTTTGGTGGAGATGATATTTAATAAAATAAGTAGAAATCCACTAAAAGTTTTGTTTGGTTATCTTGCAATCCCGAGATAATCGTCTCCATGCTCCAAATCCATTTTAAAGCCATTTTTAAGGCATTTCGCGCATACATGAAATGAACACATTTTTCTCCAAAACTATAACAGATGCAAGCTTGTCCTGTTTGGTGGAGATGATATTTAATAAAATAAGTAGAAATCCACTAAAAGTTTTGTTTGGTTATCTTGCAATCCCGAGATAATCGTCTCCATGCTCCAAATCCATTTTAAAGCCATTTTTAAGGCATTTCGCGCATACATGAAATGAACACATTTTTCTCCAAAACTATAACAGATGCAAGCTTGTCCTGTTTGGTGGAGATGATATTTAATAAAATAAGTAGAAATCCACTAAAAGTTTTGTTTGGTTATCTTGCAATCCCGAGATAATCGTCTCCATGCTCCAAATCCATTTTAAAGCCATTTTTAAGGCATTTCGCGCATACATGAAATGAACACATTTTTCTCCAAAACTATAACAGATGCAAGCTTGTCCTGTTTGGTGGAGATGATATTTAATAAAATAAGTAGAAATCCACTAAAAGTTTTGTTTGGTTATCTTGCAATCCCGAGATAATCGTCTCCATGCTCCAAATCCATTTTAAAGCCATTTTTAAGGCATTTCGCGCATACATGAAATGAACACATTTTTCTCCAAAACTATAACAGATGCAAGCTTGTCCTGTTTGGTGGAGATGATATTTAATAAAATAAGTAGAAATCCACTAAAAGTTTTGTTTGGTTATCTTGCAATCCCGAGATAATCGTCTCCATGCTCCAAATCCATTTTAAAGCCATTTTTAAGGCATTTCGCGCATACATGAAATGAACACATTTTTCTCCAAAACTATAACAGATGCAAGCTTGTCCTGTTTGGTGGAGATGATATTTAATAAAATAAGTAGAAATCCACTAAAAGTTTTGTTTGGTTATCTTGCAATCCCGAGATAATCGTCTCCATGCTCCAAATCCATTTTAAAGCCATTTTTAAGGCATTTCGCGCATACATGAAATGAACACATTTTTCTCCAAAACTATAACAGATGCAAGCTTGTCCTGTTTGGTGGAGATGATATTTAATAAAATAAGTAGAAATCCACTAAAAGTTTTGTTTGGTTATCTTGCAATCCCGAGATAATCGTCTCCATGCTCCAAATCCATTTTAAAGCCATTTTTAAGGCATTTCGCGCATACATGAAATGAACACATTTTTCTCCAAAACTATAACAGATGCAAGCTTGTCCTGTTTGGTGGAGATGATATTTAATAAAATAAGTAGAAATCCACTAAAAGTTTTGTTTGGTTATCTTGCAATCCCGAGATAATCGTCTCCATGCTCCAAATCCATTTTAAAGCCATTTTTAAGGCATTTCGCGCATACATGAAATGAACACATTTTTCTCCAAAACTATAACAGATGCAAGCTTGTCCTGTTTGGTGGAGATGATATTTAATAAAATAAGTAGAAATCCACTAAAAGTTTTGTTTGGTTATCTTGCAATCCCGAGATAATCGTCTCCATGCTCCAAATCCATTTTAAAGCCATTTTTAAGGCATTTCGCGCATACATGAAATGAACACATTTTTCTCCAAAACTATAACAGATGCAAGCTTGTCCTGTTTGGTGGAGATGATATTTAATAAAATAAGTAGAAATCCACTAAAAGTTTTGTTTGGTTATCTTGCAATCCCGAGATAATCGTCTCCATGCTCCAAATCCATTTTAAAGCCATTTTTAAGGCATTTCGCGCATACATGAAATGAACACATTTTTCTCCAAAACTATAACAGATGCAAGCTTGTCCTGTTTGGTGGAGATGATATTTAATAAAATAAGTAGAAATCCACTAAAAGTTTTGTTTGGTTATCTTGCAATCCCGAGATAATCGTCTCCATGCTCCAAATCCATTTTAAAGCCATTTTTAAGGCATTTCGCGCATACATGAAATGAACACATTTTTCTCCAAAACTATAACAGATGCAAGCTTGTCCTGTTTGGTGGAGATGATATTTAATAAAATAAGTAGAAATCCACTAAAAGTTTTGTTTGGTTATCTTGCAATCCCGAGATAATCGTCTCCATGCTCCAAATCCATTTTAAAGCCATTTTTAAGGCATTTCGCGCATACATGAAATGAACACATTTTTCTCCAAAACTATAACAGATGCAAGCTTGTCCTGTTTGGTGGAGATGATATTTAATAAAATAAGTAGAAATCCACTAAAAGTTTTGTTTGGTTATCTTGCAATCCCGAGATAATCGTCTCCATGCTCCAAATCCATTTTAAAGCCATTTTTAAGGCATTTCGCGCATACATGAAATGAACACATTTTTCTCCAAAACTATAACAGATGCAAGCTTGTCCTGTTTGGTGGAGATGATATTTAATAAAATAAGTAGAAATCCACTAAAAGTTTTGTTTGGTTATCTTGCAATCCCGAGATAATCGTCTCCATGCTCCAAATCCATTTTAAAGCCATTTTTAAGGCATTTCGCGCATACATGAAATGAACACATTTTTCTCCAAAACTATAACAGATGCAAGCTTGTCCTGTTTGGTGGAGATGATATTTAATAAAATAAGTAGAAATCCACTAAAAGTTTTGTTTGGTTATCTTGCAATCCCGAGATAATCGTCTCCATGCTCCAAATCCATTTTAAAGCCATTTTTAAGGCATTTCGCGCATACATGAAATGAACACATTTTTCTCCAAAACTATAACAGATGCAAGCTTGTCCTGTTTGGTGGAGATGATATTTAATAAAATAAGTAGAAATCCACTAAAAGTTTTGTTTGGTTATCTTGCAATCCCGAGATAATCGTCTCCATGCTCCAAATCCATTTTAAAGCCATTTTTAAGGCATTTCGCGCATACATGAAATGAACACATTTTTCTCCAAAACTATAACAGATGCAAGCTTGTCCTGTTTGGTGGAGATGATATTTAATAAAATAAGTAGAAATCCACTAAAAGTTTTGTTTGGTTATCTTGCAATCCCGAGATAATCGTCTCCATGCTCCAAATCCATTTTAAAGCCATTTTTAAGGCATTTCGCGCATACATGAAATGAACACATTTTTCTCCAAAACTATAACAGATGCAAGCTTGTCCTGTTTGGTGGAGATGATATTTAATAAAATAAGTAGAAATCCACTAAAAGTTTTGTTTGGTTATCTTGCAATCCCGAGATAATCGTCTCCATGCTCCAAATCCATTTTAAAGCCATTTTTAAGGCATTTCGCGCATACATGAAATGAACACATTTTTCTCCAAAACTATAACAGATGCAAGCTTGTCCTGTTTGGTGGAGATGATATTTAATAAAATAAGTAGAAATCCACTAAAAGTTTTGTTTGGTTATCTTGCAATCCCGAGATAATCGTCTCCATGCTCCAAATCCATTTTAAAGCCATTTTTAAGGCATTTCGCGCATACATGAAATGAACACATTTTTCTCCAAAACTATAACAGATGCAAGCTTGTCCTGTTTGGTGGAGATGATATTTAATAAAATAAGTAGAAATCCACTAAAAGTTTTGTTTGGTTATCTTGCAATCCCGAGATAATCGTCTCCATGCTCCAAATCCATTTTAAAGCCATTTTTAAGGCATTTCGCGCATACATGAAATGAACACATTTTTCTCCAAAACTATAACAGATGCAAGCTTGTCCTGTTTGGTGGAGATGATATTTAATAAAATAAGTAGAAATCCACTAAAAGTTTTGTTTGGTTATCTTGCAATCCCGAGATAATCGTCTCCATGCTCCAAATCCATTTTAAAGCCATTTTTAAGGCATTTCGCGCATACATGAAATGAACACATTTTTCTCCAAAACTATAACAGATGCAAGCTTGTCCTGTTTGGTGGAGATGATATTTAATAAAATAAGTAGAAATCCACTAAAAGTTTTGTTTGGTTATCTTGCAATCCCGAGATAATCGTCTCCATGCTCCAAATCCATTTTAAAGCCATTTTTAAGGCATTTCGCGCATACATGAAATGAACACATTTTTCTCCAAAACTATAACAGATGCAAGCTTGTCCTGTTTGGTGGAGATGATATTTAATAAAATAAGTAGAAATCCACTAAAAGTTTTGTTTGGTTATCTTGGAATCCCGAGATAATCGTCTCCATGCTCCAAATCCATTTTAAAGCCATTTTTAAGGCATTTCGCGCATACATGAAATGAACACATTTTTCTCCAAAACTATAACAGATGCAAGCTTGTCCTGTTTGGTGGAGATGATATTTAATAAAATAAGTAGAAATCCACTAAAAGTTTTGTTTGGTTATCTTGCAATCCCGAGATAATCGTCTCCATGCTCCAAATCCATTTTAAAGCCATTTTTAAGGCATTTCGCGCATACATGAAATGAACACATTTTTCTCCAAAACTATAACAGATGCAAGCTTGTCCTGTTTGGTGGAGATGATATTTAATAAAATAAGTAGAAATCCACTAAAAGTTTTGTTTGGTTATCTTGCAATCCCGAGATAATCGTCTCCATGCTCCAAATCCATTTTAAAGCCATTTTTAAGGCATTTCGCGCATACATGAAATGAACACATTTTTCTCCAAAACTATAACAGATGCAAGCTTGTCC
Organism: Anomaloglossus baeobatrachus; assembly: GCF_048569485.1. Classification (NCBI taxonomy): domain Eukaryota; kingdom Metazoa; phylum Chordata; class Amphibia; order Anura; family Aromobatidae; genus Anomaloglossus; species Anomaloglossus baeobatrachus. The sequence continues at coordinate 77,507 of NW_027442623.1, read as the reverse complement.
TGTTTGGTGGAGATGATATTTAATAAAATAAGTAGAAATCCACTAAAAGTTTTGTTTGGTTATCTTGCAATCCCGAGATAATCGTCTCCATGCTCCAAATCCATTTTAAAGCCATTTTTAAGGCATTTCGCGCATACATGAAATGAACACATTTTTCTCCAAAACTATAACAGATGCAAGCTTGTCCTGTTTGGTGGAGATGATATTTAATAAAATAAGTAGAAATCCACTAAAAGTTTTGTTTGGTTATCTTGCAATCCCGAGATAATCGTCTCCATGCTCCAAATCCATTTTAAAGCCATTTTTAAGGCATTTCGCGCATACATGAAATGAACACATTTTTCTCCAAAACTATAACAGATGCAAGCTTGTCCTGTTTGGTGGAGATGATATTTAATAAAATAAGTAGAAATCCACTAAAAGTTTTGTTTGGTTATCTTGCAATCCCGAGATAATCGTCTCCATGCTCCAAATCCATTTTAAAGCCATTTTTAAGGCATTTCGCGCATACATGAAATGAACACATTTTTCTCCAAAACTATAACAGATGCAAGCTTGTCCTGTTTGGTGGAGATGATATTTAATAAAATAAGTAGAAATCTACTAAAAGTTTTGTTTGGTTATCTTGCAATCCCGAGATAATCGTCTCCATGCTCCAAATCAATTTTAAAGCCATTTTTAAGGCATTTCGCGCATACATGAAATGAACACATTTTTCTCCAAAACTATAACAGATGCAAGCTTGTCCTGTTTGGTGGAGATGATATTTAATAAAATAAGTAGAAATCCACTAAAAGTTTTGTTTGGTTATCTTGCAATCCCGAGATAATCGTCTCCATGCTCCAAATCCATTTTAAAGCCATTTTTAAGGCATTTCGCGCATACATGAAATGAACACATTTTTCTCCAAAACTATAACAGATGCAAGCTTGTCCTGTTTGGTGGAGATGATATTTAATAAAATAAGTAGAAATCCACTAAAAGTTTTGTTTGGTTATCTTGCAATCCCGAGATAATCGTCTCCATGCTCCAAATCCATTTTAAAGCCATTTTTAAGGCATTTCGCGCATACATGAAATGAACACATTTTTCTCCAAAACTATAACAGATGCAAGCTTGTCCTGTTTGGTGGAGATGATATTTAATAAAATAAGTAGAAATCCACTAAAAGTTTTGTTTGGTTATCTTGCAATCCCGAGATAATCGTCTCCATGCTCCAAATCCATTTTAAAGCCATTTTTGAGGCATTTCGCGCATACATGAAATGAACACATTTTTCTCCAAAACTATAACAGATGCAAGCTTGTCCTGTTTGGTGGAGATGATATTTAATAAAATAAGTAGAAATCCACTAAAAGTTTTGTTTGGTTATCTTGCAATCCCGAGATAATCGTCTCCATGCTCCAAATCCATTTTAAAGCCATTTTTAAGGCATTTCGCGCATACATGAAATGAACACATTTTTCTCCAAAACTATAACAGATGCAAGCTTGTCCTGTTTGGTGGAGATGATATTTAATAAAATAAGTAGAAATCCACTAAAAGTTTTGTTTGGTTATCTTGCAATCTCGAGATAATCGTCTCCATGCTTCAAATGCTCTTAAAACCCATTTCTAAGGCATTTCGCGCATAAATGAAATGAACACATTTTTCTCCAAAACTATAACAGATGCAAGCTTGTCCTGTTTGGTGGAGATGATATTTAATAAAATAAGTAGAAATCCACTAAAAGTTTTGTTTGGTTATCTTGCAATCCCGAGATAATCGTCTCCATGCTCCAAATCCATTTTAAAGCCATTTCTAAGGCATTTCGCGCATAAATGAAATGAACACATTTTTCTCCAAAACTATAACAGATGCAAGCTTGTCCTGTTTGGTGGAGATGATATTTAATTAAATAAGTAGAAATCCACTAAAAGTTTTGTTTGGTTATCTTGCAATCCCGAGATAATCGTCTCCATGCTCCAAATCCATTTTAAAGCCATTTTTAAGGCATTTCGCGCATACATAAAAAATGAACACATTTTTCTCCAAAACTATAACAGATGCAAGCTTGTCCTGTTTGGTGGAGGTGATATTTAATAAAATAAGTAGAAATCCACTAAAAGTTTTGTTTGGTTATCTTGCAATCCCGAGATAATCGTCTCCATGCTCCAAATCCATTTTAAAGCCATTTTTAAGGCATTTCGCGCATACATGAAATGAACACATTTTTCTCCAAAACTATAACAGATGCAAGCTTGTCCTGTTTGGTGGAGATGATATTTAATAAAATAAGTAGAAATCCACTAAAAGTTTTGTTTGGTTATCTTGCAATCCCGAGATAATCGTCTCCATGCTCCAAATCCATTTTAAAGCCATTTTTAAGGCATTTCGCGCATACATGAAATGAACACATTTTTCTCCAAAACTATAACAGATGCAAGCTTGTCCTGTTTGGTGGAGATGATATTTAATAAAATAAGTAGAAATCCACTAAAAGTTTTGTTTGGTTATCTTGCAATCCCGAGATAATCGTCTCCATGCTCCAAATCCATTTTAAAGCCATTTTTAAGGCATTTCGCGCATACATGAAATGAACACATTTTTCTCCAAAACTATAACAGATGCAAGCTTGTCCTGTTTGGTGGAGATGATATTTAATAAAATAAGTAGAAATCCACTAAAAGTTTTGTTTGGTTATCTTGCAATTCCGAGATAATCGTCTCCATGCTCCAAATCCATTTTAAAGCCATTTTTAAGGCATTTCGCGCATACATGAAATGAACACATTTTTCTCCAAAACTATAACAGATGCAAGCTTGTCCTGTTTGGTGGAGATGATATTTAATAAAATAAGTAGAAATCCACTAAAAGTTTTGTTTGGTTATCTTGCAATCCCGAGATAATCGTCTCCATGCTCCAAATCCATTTTAAAGCCATTTTTAAGGCATTTCGCGCATACATGAAATGAACACATTTTTCTCCAAAACTATAACAGATGCAAGCTTGTCCTGTTTGGTGGAGATGATATTTAATAAAAATAAGTAGAAATCCACTAAAAGTTTTGTTTGGTTATCTTGCAATCCCGAGATAATCGTCTCCATGCTCCAAATCCATTTTAAAGCCATTTTTAAGGCATTTCGCGCATACATGAAATGAACACATTTTTCTCCAAAACTATAACAGATGCAAGCTTGTCCTGTTTGGTGGAGATGATATTTAATAAAATAAGTAGAAATCCACTAAAAGTTTTGTTTGGTTATCTTGCAATCCCGAGTTAATCGTCTCCATGCTTCAAATCCATTTTAAAGCCATTTTTAAGGCATTTCGCGCATACATGAAATGAACACATTTTTCTCCAAAACTATAACAGATGCAAGCTTGTCCTGTTTGGTGGAGATGATATTTAATAAAATAAGTAGAAATCCACTAAAAGTTTTGTTTGGTTATCTTGCAATCCCGAGATAATCGTCTCCATGCTCCAAATCCATTTTAAAGCCATTTTTAAGGCATTTCGCGCATACATGAAATGAACACATTTTTCTCCAAAACTATAACAGATGCAAGCTTGTCCTGTTTGGTGGAGATGATATTTAATAAAATAAGTAGAAATCCACTAAAAGTTTTGTTTGGTTATCTTGCAATCCCGAGATAATCGTCTCCATGCTCCAAATCCATTTTAAAGCCATTTTTAAGGCATTTCGCGCATACATGAAATGAACACATATTTCTCCAAAACTATAACAGATGCAAGCTTGTCCTGTTTGGTGGAGATGATATTTAATAAAATAAGTAGAAATCCACTAAAAGTTTTGTTTGGTTATCTTGCAATCCCGAGATAATCGTCTCCATGCTCCAAATCCATTTTAAAGCCATTTTTAAGGCATTTCGCGCATACATGAAATGAACACATTTTTCTCCAAAACTATAACAGATGCAAGCTTGTCCTGTTTGGTGGAGATGATATTTAATAAAATAAGTAGAAATCCACTAAAAGTTTTGTTTGGTTATCTTGCAATCCCGAGATAATCGTCTCCATGCTCCAAATCCATTTTAAAGCCATTTTTAAGGCATTTCGCGCATACATGAAATGAACACATTTTTCTCCAAAACTATAACAGATGCAAGCTTGTCCTGTTTGGTGGAGATGATATTTAATAAAATAAGTAGAAATCCACTAAAAGTTTTGTTTGGTTATCTTGCAATCCCGAGATAATCGTCTCCATGCTCCAAATCCATTTTAAAGCCATTTTTAAGGCATTTCGCGCATACATGAAATGAACACATTTTTCTCCAAAACTATAACAGATGCAAGCTTGTCCTGTTTGGTGGAGATGATATTTAATAAAATAAGTAGAAATCCACTAAAAGTTTTGTTTGGTTATCTTGCAATCCCGAGATAATCGTCTCCATGCTCCAAATCCATTTTAAAGCCATTTTTAAGGCATTTCGCGCATACATGAAATGAACACATTTTTCTCCAAAACTATAACAGATGCAAGCTTGTCCTGTTTGGTTTCTACAATACATATAATCATTCTTATCTATCTAATACGATGACAACAGCTCTCCATACCTGCAGTCCACCACAAGGACCACCCTCTCTATTCCCTGAAAAGTGAAATCATCCTCAGTGATGAAGAGAGGGGGCTAAGCGCCCCCCATGGTCTCAAAACATTGACTCTTCTAAGAGTCCTAAGAGTCCTGCTCACACTGATGGGGTGCAGCTGTGGGACCCTATTTTCAGAGATGATGTTCTCCACCCAAATCTCAAAAAGCTGAAAGGGTCTTCAGTAGAGATGGATAGTCGAGCTGGGCTATCAGACGGTCACCTCTGTAGCTGTAGTGTCATTTTTCCTATGGTCCAATGTGTAAATTAAACAAAAAAGTGCACGTTTGTTATGATGTCCAAGATGGGGACCAGGATGTGGACATAATAAAAAATTAGGGAACATGATAGGAGACATTTCTACAATACATATAATCATTCTTATCTATTTAATACGATGACAACAGCTCTCCATACCTGCAGTCCACCACAAGGACCACCCTCTCTAATCCCTGAAAAATGAAATCATCCTCAGTGACGAAGAGAGGGGGCTAAGCGCCCCTTATGGTCTCAGAGCATTGACTCTTCTAAGAGTCCTAAGAGTCCTGCTCACACTGATGGGGTGCAGCTGTGGGACCCTATTTTCAGAGATGATGTCCTCCACCCAACTCTCAAAAAGCTGAAAGGGTCTTCAGTAGAGATGGATAGTCGAGCTGGGCTATCAGACGGTCACCTCTGTAGCTGTAGTGTCATTTTTCCTATGGTCCAATGTGTAAATTAAACAAAAAAGTGCACGTTTGTTATGATGTCCAAGATGGGGACCAGGATGTGGACATAATAAAAAATTAGGGAACATGATAGGAGACATTTCTACAAAACATATAATCATTCTTATCTATCTAATACGATGATAACAGCTCTCCATACCTGCAGTCCACCACAAGGACCACCCTCTCTAATCCCTGAAAAATGAAATCATCCTCAGTGACGAAGAGAGGGGGCTAAGTGCCCCCAATGGTCTCAGAGCATTGACTCTTCTAAGAGTCCTAAGAGTCCTGCTCACACTGATGGGGTGCAGCTGTGGGACCCTATTTTCAGAGATGATGTCCTCCACCCAACTCTCAAAAAGCTGAAAGGGTCTTCAGTAGAGATGGATAGTCGAGCTGGGCTATCAGACGGTCACCTCTGTAGCTGTAGTGTCATTTTTCCTATGGTCCAATGTGTAAATTAAACAAAAAAGTGCACGTTTGTTATGATGTCCAAGATGGGGACCAGGATGTGGACATAATAAAAAATTAGGGAACATGATAGGAGACATTTCTACAATACATATAATCATTCTTATCTATCTAATACGATGACAACAGCTCTACATACCTGCAGTCCACCACAAGGACCACCCTCTCTAATCCCTGAAAAATGAAATCATCCTCAGTGACGAAGAGAGGGGGCCAAGCGCCCCCCATGGTACCAGAGCATTGACTCTTCTAAGAGTCCTAAGAGTCCTGCTCACACTGATGGGGTGAAGCTGTGGGATCCTATTTTCAGAGATGATGTCCTCCACCCAACTCTCAAAAAGCTGAAAGGGTCTTCAGTAGAGATGGATAGTCGAGCTGGGCTATCAGACGGTCACCTCTGTAGCTGTAGTGTCATTTTTCCTATGGTCCAATGTGTAAATTAAACAAAAAAGTGCACGTTTGTTATGATGTCCAAGATGGGGACCAGGATGTGGACATAATAAAAAATTAGGGAACATGATAGGAGATATTTCTACAATACATATAATCATTCTTATCTATCTAATACGATGATAACAGCTCTCCATACCTGCAGTCCACCACAAGGACCACCCTCTCTAAACCCTGAAAAATGAAATCATCCTCAGTGACGAAGAGAGGGGGCTCAGTGCCCCCAATGGTCTCAGAGCATTGACTCTTCTAAGAGTCTTAAGAGTCCTGCTCACACTGATGGGGTGCAGCTGTGGGACCCTATTTTCAGAGATGATGTCCTCCACCCAACTCTCAAAATGCTGAAAGGGTCTTCAGTAGAGATGGATAGTCGAGCTGGGCTATCAGACGGTCACCTCTGTAGCTGTAGTGTCATTTTTCCTATGGTCCAATGTGTAAATTAAACAAAAAAGTGCACGTTTGTTATGATGTCCAAGATGGGGAGCAGGATGTGGACATAATAAAAAATTAGGGAACATGATAGGAGACATTTCTACAATACATATAATCATTCTTATCTATCTAATACGATGACAACAGCTCTCCATACCTGCAGTCCACCACAAGGACCACCCTCTCTAATCCCTGAAAAATGAAATCATCCTCAGTGACGAAGAGAGGGGGCTAAGCGCCCCCATGGTCTCAGAGCATTAACTCTTCTAAGAGTCCTAAGTGTCCTGCTCACACTGATGGGGTGCAGCTGTGGGACCCTATTTTCAGAGATGATGTCCTCCACCCAACTCTCAAAAAGCTGAAAGGGTCTTCAGTAGAGATGGATAGTCGAGCTGGGCTATCAGACGGTCACCTCTGTAGCTGTAGTGTCATTTTTCCTATGGTCCAATGTGTAAATTAAACAAAAAAGTGCACGTTTGTTATGATGTCCAAGATGGGGACCAGGATGTGGACATAATAAAAAATTAGGGAACATGATAGGAGACATTTCTACAATACATATAATCATTCTTATCTATCTAATACGATGACAACAGCTCTCCATACCTGCAGTCCACCACAAGGACCACCCTCTCTAATCCCTGAAAAATGAAATCATCCTCAGTGACGAAGAGAGGGGCCTAAGCGCCCCCATGGTCTCAGAGCATTAACTCTTCTAAGAGTCCTAAGAGTCCTGCTCACACTGATGGGGTGCAGCTGTGGGACCCTATTTTCAGAGATGATGTCCTCCACCCAACTCTCAAAAAGCTGAAAGGGTCTTCAGTAGAGATGGATAGTCGAGCTGGGCTATCAGACGGTCACCTCTGTAGCTGTAGTGTCATTTTTCCTATGGTCCAATGTGTAAATTAAACAAAAAAGTGCACGTTTGTTATGATGTCCAAGATGGGGACCAGGAAGTGGACATAATAAAAAATTAGGGAACATGATAGGAGACATTTCTACAATACATATAATCATTCTTATCTATCTAATACGATGACAACAGCTCTACATACCTGCAGTCCACCACAAGGACCACCCTCTCTAATCCCTGAAAAATGAAATCATCCTCAGTGATGAAGAGAGGGGGCCAAGCGCCCCATGGTCTCAGAGCATTAACTCTTCTAAGAGTCCTAAGAGTCCTGCTCACACTGATGGGGTGCAGCTGTGGGACCCTATTTTCAGAGATGATGTCCTCCACCCAACTCTCAAAAAGCTGAAAGGGTCTTCAGTAGAGATGGATAGTCGAGCTGGGCTATCAGACGGTCACCTCTGTAGCTGTAGTGTCATTTTTCCTATGGTCCAATGTGTAAATTAAACAAAAAAGTGCACGTTTGTTATGATGTCCAAGATGGGGACCAGGATGTGGACATAATAAAAAATTAGGGAACATGATAGGAGACATTTCTACAATACATATAATCATTCTTATCTATCTAATACGATGACAACAGCTCTACATACCTGCAGTCCACCACAAGGACCACCCTCTCTAATCCCTGAAAAATGAAATCATCCTCAGTGACTAAGAGAGGGGGCCAAGCGCCCCCCATGGTACCAGAGCATTGACTCTTCTAAGAGTCTTAAGAGTCCTGCTCACACTGATGGGGTGAAGCTGTGGGACCCTATTTTCAGAGATGATGTCCTCCACCCAACTCTCAAAAAGCTGAAAGGGTCTTCAGTAGAGATGGATAGTCGAGCTGGGCTATCAGACGGTCACCTCTGTAGCTGTAGTGTCATTTTTCCTATGGTCCAATGTGTAAATTAAACAAAAAAGTGCACGTTTGTTATGATGTCCAAGATGGGGACCAGGATGTGGACATAATAAAAAATTAGGGAACATGATAGGAGATATTTCTACAATACATATAATCATTCTTATCTATCTAATACGATGATAACAGCTCTCCATACCTGCAGTCCACCACAAGGACCACCCTCTCTAAACCCTGAAAAATGAAATCATCCTCAGTGACGAAGAGAGGGGGCTCAGTGCCCCCAATGGTCTCAGAGCATTGACTCTTCTAAGAGTCTTAAGAGTCCTGCTCACACTGATGGGGTGCAGCTGTGGGACCCTATTTTCAGAGATGATGTCCTCCACCCAACTCTCAAAAAGCTGAAAGGGTCTTCAGTAGAGATGGATAGTCGAGCTGGGCTATCAGACGGTCACCTCTGTAGCTGTAGTGTCATTTTTCCTATGGTCCAATGTGTAAATTAAACAAAAAAGTGCACGTTTGTTATGATGTCGCTCTTTGCTTGTTCTCCAAGAGGTTGTGGGTTCGACTCTGAGGCAAGGCCCATGAACTTTGTTTGGCTGCATGTAATTGCCTAGTCTAATGGACTGTGTTGCCTATGAGTTTCCATTTGATTGAATGGCCAGGTACTGTCTTTTGTTTTCGTTTGGCCATGTTGTGTGCGCAGTCACTAGGATTATGTGAATTAATGCTATTGGATTTTTCAAGTCAGTATTCACACAGCAGTTTCTGCTATTTCATGTATTCCCCTTACATAGTCACTGGTGTGCATACCTTATCTCCCCATAGTGATGTTTTTTTAGGTTTTTGCACCCAGTTCGGACTTAGAATGGTGTTCCAAACGTTATTCCTATTTGTTAGTATTTTTTCGTTTGTGAACCCTCCCCAACCACACCTATTGCCAATCCATATCATACGCATAAATAGCCTGGGTCTCAGCTTCCCATACACGGTAGGTTTTTTAACTGCATGAGAGGACACACACAAGCTAGGGACCCCAACGTAGAGAAATACTTTGGCGTAGTGTTGGGGCTCTATTGCATTGATCAATTCAGTAGCTAAATTTCTCTTGATTCATATGTTCATGGCAGTAATGCAGATTCCATTTTTCACATATTCACTCTTGCATATAGCTATTGAATTTTTCAAGTCAGTATTCACACAGCAGTTTCTGCTATTTCATGTATTCCCCTTACATAGTCACTGGTGTGCATACCTTATCTCCCCATAGTGCCTGGGATCTGACCCAGACACTAGCAGTTTTGCACTCCTACCCAAAACTGGGCTCTTCCCTGAACTCACTACCTCCACGGTTCAACTCTTAACTGAACTTCAACTAACTAACTGGTTTTCCCACCTCCAGGCCTGTGAACTCCTTGGTGGGTGGGGCCAACCGCCTGGCACCGCCCCACCTGGTGTGGACATCAGCCCCTGGAGGGAGGCAACAACGGTTTTGTGTCTGACTAGTGTAACTATCCGGGAAAGGGGGGGTGTGTGTGTGTTATGTCTGTGACTAACTGGCTAGTCCAGGGCGTCACACTTGCACCCCCTTCTTGTGATGTGAAGGTGTGTAGTCAGTGCCTACGTGTAATTCCTGACACCACTCCTCTGGCTGACTTGGTGAGCTGTCACTGACTGGGTGGGGTGCAGTAATGGTGGATGCTGCTGCTGCTTGGATAGCATGTGTATCTACTGTGAACAGCTTATCAATGGTGGCAAATCGGGGCAGCTTAACCTCTTGCTCTCCGCAGTTCAACACTCTCACGCGCACTCTTCCCTTCCGTATTAATGAATAAAACTGTGATATAAATAGTATATAGATACCCCACAAATGCAGATAAAGGTAGGTTATGGGAAAAGGGAGAAGAGGGAAACAGGAAAATAGTGTAATAAAGTATACCTTCCAGGGGGGAGAGGAAATGGCAGCACAGCCAGTGGAGGTGAAGCAAGGGGAAGCCTGCAACTAAATTGTTGAGAGCATTATCACATTGTGACTGAGCCTGATTGTAACGGGAGCATAGAGGTGCCGATCCTGTCTTACCTGCGTTGGTGTAGAAGTGGGTTTCCAGTGGTGGAGTCAGCTGTGTGCAGTGGTGGCTGTGGGTTCTTTTATGTGCGACCGTAGTAATAGCTGCGCCCACTTCCTGTATGGGAGTGGAATGCAGTGAGGCTAATGGAACGCACGTCCACGTGCCGCGCCCCTGAAGGTAATACCGATCATTGAATACAAAAAAATTTCTCATACTACTGTATGGGGGTCCCTATATTTAATATGATATCCAAGCCACAGCATCCACCGTTACTTCACCACACCCATTCAGTGACAGCTCACCAAGTCAACCAGAGGAGTGGTGTAAGGAATTACACGTAGGCACTGACTCCACACCTTCACATCACAAGAAGCGGGTCCACAGGGTAGTGCAAGAATACGAGCAAGTCTTCAGCAAACATCCGCTAGACTTTGGGAGAATAAAAGGGGTCCATATTCATGGTTTAAGAACTTGGGTTCTAACGTGCCCAGAGTATGCTCCACTCTATGCTCCCTTTACAATCAGGCTCAGTCACCATGTGATAACGCTCTCAACTCTTTAGTTGCAGGCTTCCTTTTGCTTCACCTCCACTGGCTGTGCTGCCATTTCCTCTCACCCCCAGAAGGTATACTTTATTACACTATTTTCCTCTTTCCCTGTTCCCCCTTTTCCCATAACCTACCTTTATTTACAATTGTGGGGTATCTATATGATATTTACATCATAGTTTTATTCATTAGTGCGGAAGGGAAGAGTGCCCGTGAGAGTGTTAAACTGCGGAGAGCAGGAGGTTAAGCTGCCCCGACTTGCCACCATTGATAAGCTGTTCACAGTAGATACACATGCTATCCAAGTAGCAGCATCCACTATTACTGCCCCCCTCCCAGTCAGTGACTGCTCACCAAGTCAGCCAGAGGAGTGGTGTAAGGAATTACACGTAGGCACTGACTCCACACCTTCACATCACAAGAAGCGGGTCCACAGGGTAGTGCAAGAATACGAGCGAGCAAGTCTTCAGCAAACATCCGCTAGATTTTGGGGGAATAAAAGGGGTCCAACACTACATCCCCACAGGTGCACACCCACCCATCAAAGAGAGCTATAAGCCAATACCACCTTCACATTACCAGTGTACCAAGGACATGTTGAGCAACATGAAGGCGGCTGGGGTTATCCGTGACAGTTGTAGCCTTTGGGCAGCTCCGTTGGTCCTGTTAAAGAAGAAGGACAGCACCACTCCCCCGTATTGAGGAATCGCTAGCTGCATTGAGAACTGCAAATTATTTTTCTACCCTTGATCTCACTAGTCACTATTGGCTAGTGTCCGTTGCTGAGGCAGACCGGGGGAAGACCGCCTTTGCCACCCCTATGGCGCTGGAGGTCGGCAGACTGTTGTTCAAAAGCAGTGTCTGACGAACAAATTTGCTTCATCCTGAGGAACTGGCCAGTCGGTACGGCCCGGATGGTGGAGGGGGTATGAGCAGAAGAAGCATGCAGCAGTGCGTTGACTGATGTTTCCTTCCTATGGACGTCGGTCTGAACAATTCGCTCAGAACCGAATGAAATTTTAATATCCAGGAAGTCAACGCAACTGCTGCTATGCTTATGCGTCAATCTGATGTTAAAGGTGTTGTTATTAAGTTCCTCCATAAATGTCTCGAGCTGCTCCACAGTGCCCTGCCAAAAAATCAAAATATCATCAATATACCTTAGCCAGTACTGCACATGGGCGCCAGCCCCTGCACCTCCGTCACCAAAAACCAACCAATCCCAGTACCTCTGCCTTCTATCTAGGTGCCTTGAGTTATGTCCTGTAAACTGTCACAGCGACCCAGACACACATGTGTAGTAGGGGAATATCCCTGCTGAGATGCCAGTGCTAGAGCACTCGTTTGCTGTGGAGTTGAACGCTATGTGAGCAGTTCTTACCTTCAATGAGCAGAAGTCTCTTTTTTCAGATTTCAATATCTCTGTGGGTATCTGGCAGAAATATGGAATACTCTTTACTGCTAAGACCCTGTACACCACTCCCACTAAAGGGGGCTTTACACGCTGCGACATCGCTAATGCGGAGTCGTTGGGGTCACGGAATTTGTGACGCACATCCGGCCGCATTAGCGATGTTGCTGCGTGTGACACCGATGAGCGATTTTGCATCGTTGCAAAAACGTGCAAAATCGCTCATCAGTGACATGGGTCTCCATTCTCGATTATCGTTACTGCAGCAGTAACGATGTAGTTCGTCGCTCCTGCGGCAGCACACATCACTCCGTGTGACACCGCAGAAACGAGGAACCTCTCCTTACCTGCCTCCCAGCCGCTATGAGGAAGGAAGGAGGTGGGCGGGATGTTCCGGCCACTCATCTCCGCCCCTCCGCTGCTATTGGGCGGTCGCTCAGTGACGTCGCTGTGACGCCGCACGGACCGCCCCCTTAGAAAGGAGGCGGTTCGCCGGTCACAGCGACGTCGCCGGTCAGGTAAGTATGTGTGACGGGTCTGGTCGGTGTTGTGCGGCATGGGCAGCGATTTGCCCGTGTCGCGCAACAGATGGGGCGGGTACCCACACTAGCGATATCGGGACCGATATCGCAGTGTGTAAAGTAGCCTTTAGTCACATGACCAAGACTGTATCTGTGTCCCTACAACACACTTGAGACAAATGTGTGTGTGAGCCTGCATTGTGGGGTATATATAATATATTATAGAGCTGGGAAGGATCATTCTAAGCAGTGAGCTGTTCCAGTATTTGTAGGAAAATACCCAGTAGAAGCATCAAACACAGCACCAATACCTCCCATCAGTATCCCACCACAGTGCCATGTAACCCATGCCCTACACTCCCATCTACACCAATACTATACAGGCACAAACTAGTATATCTGACTAAAAGCCCCCAAAATATGAAGAACGGCCTATAGTTGAGTGTGGATATAAAATCTATGTGAGCAGAGCTAGAATAGAAATCACTGATCGCATTGAAGTCATTCTGACCATAAATCACCATGATATCAAGGTGAGGAGTTGTGTGTTACTGCTGGGAGGAAAGGGTTAACAGTGGAATATTAAGGTGCATTTCTGTGTGCAGTGTTACTAGTCAATGTAACAATTCAATATGAGCTGCTCTTGGTGCCGGGGGAGGGAGATGCTCTCCTGAGCAAGATAGATGGGGAATGAACATGATATCTATATAGTGTAAGGCAGGGGGTCTCAAACTCGGCTGGGTGTATGGGCCGCACAGAGGAAAAAAATAATTTGGGGGGCTGCATTCTTTGCAGGACAAAGTGACATTTTTATTGGTACCATATATATATATTTTTTTCACACACCTTTGGATGACTGATTTTCAACATTTTTCACTTGTTTATTATAACAAATGTGCACATTCTTTGGTTAAATCTAAAAAAAAAAAATTTGATGTTAAAAAAAAGTCATGCCTTATTTTGTTTTTTTTTACATTTTATCCCTTTCTTTTAACTAATAGTGTTACAATTATGACGCTAGCGTTTTGTGAAGGGAATGCTTTGCCTACTTCCGCGACTATGGCCTTCCGGAACTGCTGCATTTTGGCTGACCTCTCCGCCTCGGGAATAAGAGACATAAAGTTCTCCTTGTAGCGTGGGTCTAACAGTGTTACCAACCAGTAATGATTGTCGGCCAAGATGTTCTTAACGCGAGGGTCACGAGACAGGCAGCTTACCATAAAGTCATCCATGTGCGCCAGACTCTTAACAGCCATCACTTCAGTATCCAGACCAACACGATGACTGAACATGCTGTCCTCCTCCTTCTCCTCCTCCTCCTCCTCATCATCTACCCTGTCCTTTGGCCAGCCACGCTGAACTGAGCATATGATTGGTATGCATGTCATATCCTCAATTTGGCCGGAGAGTTGCTCCATGTCTTCATCCTCCTCCTCGTCATAGTCCTCCACTGCACGTTGTGATGAGACGAGGCTGGACTGTGTGTTATCACCCACACCCACTACTGTTTCTTGCTCCAACTCATCGTGTTCCGCCTGCAATGCATCATGTTTGGTTTTGAGCAGAGACCGTTTTAGAAGGCAGAGAAGCGGTATGGTGACGCTAATAATGGCGTCATCGCCGCTCACCATCTTGGTGGAGTCCTCAAAGTTTTGGAGGATGGTACATAGGTCGGACATCCATCTCCACTCCTCAGGTGTTATGTGTGGAGTTTGACCCATTTCCCGACGGCTTAGGTGATGCAGGTACTCAACAACTGCCCTCTTCTGCTCACATATCCTGATCAACATGTGCAGAGTTGAATTCCAACGCGTGGGGACATCACACACCAGTCTGTGAGCCGGAAGATGCAAACGACGCTGAAAGCCGGCAAGGCCGGCTGAAGCAGTAGGTGACTTTCGAAAATGTGCAGACAGGCAGCGAACTTTTACCAGCAGATCAGACAGCTCTGGGTATGACTTTAGAAACCGCTGAACCACGAGGTTGAGCACATGGGCCATGCATGGAACATGTGTCAGCTGGCCTCGCCTCAAAGCCGCCACCAGGTTCCGGCCATTGTCACACACAACCTTTCCTGGCTTTAGGTTCAGAGGTGTGAGCCAGTGATCTGCATGCTGTTTTAGAGCTGTCCACACCTCTTCTGCATTGTGGGGTTTGTCACCTATGCAGATTAGCTGCAGCACAGTCTGTTGCCGCTTCGCCGAGGCAGTGCTGCAGTGCTTCCAGCTTGGGACTGGTGTGGAGGGTAAAGTGGATGAAGATGCGCAGGAGGAGGAGGAGGCTGAAGAGCATGACATTCCGGAGCTGTAGAGTGTGGGTGAAACCCTGACTGAGGTAGGGCCTGCAAACCTTGGTGTGGGAAGGACTTGTTCCGTTCCTCGCTCAAACTGGGTCCCAGCTGGGCTGGGCTGGGTCCCTACCCGGCTGGGTAGGGCGTTGTGGGAGGTTTGTCTATCTCCGTTTGAGGTGAGTTTGTTTAAGTTAGCCTTTCTTTGGCGTTTTTTGGAGCCCTGCGGGTTGGGGAGTTGGTATCGCCCAGTAAGGCGTTCCCCGGGGGCTTGGATTGGGGTGACATTATGTCAGTGGAAAACGGAGTTGAATTTTGGATTAGGAAATCGAAAACTGATCAGAGAGGTGTGGGTAGACTAGTCCGTTTGGGGATGGTTGTGGCATCTGATATGTGCCCGTTCAAGTGTCTCGGGAATTTTCAACAGATCCGTCCGAAGGTGGATGGCCCCTTATTATGTCACGAGGATGGGTCCTTTTTATCGAGATACCAATTTGTGAGTGTTTTTAGGGCATGTTTGAAGTCGTTGGGGTTAGATCCGAAGTCTTTCGGATTGGGGCAGCGACGGAGGCCTCTATATGCGGCCTACCGGAGGAGACAGTTAAGCAGATTGGTAGGTGGAAGTCGCAGCGCTTTAAGTCGTATGTACGTCCCCAGGTGGTTGTTGGCAATTGAGGGGAAAAGGGGGGGGTATTAGGGTAGCAATGGGGGGGGGGAGAGTGTGTGTTTTTTGTCAATTTGGTTTGGTGAGGCAATAAAATGGTGTCGTCTGTACATTTTGTATTGCAGAAGCACCCCCTCTTCCTTCCCTGGTCTGGATCCTTGGCCACTCTTATGTGTATTGGGGAGCCCGACGAGCGGACGCGAGATGGAACGGGAGACAGCTAGGTTTTGAGAAGGACCTGGCTCTCGTGCGATGGCTCGGTGTTCGGGGGTTAGGGTGGAACAGGGTGTTGCAGGAGGTGCATAGATACGCCCGGTTGGACAGACCTCCTGACATGTTAGTGTTGCATGCCGGGGGGAATGATTTGGGTGGGCGTCCTTTTCGAATCTTGATAAAGGACATCAAACATGATTTGTTACGGTTATGGGTGTCGTTTCCAGGTCTAACGATAGTCTGGTCGGAGATAGTAGCGAGAAAGAGTTGGCAGAAAGCGCGGTCAGTTGACAGGTTGAACAAGGCGCGGGCGAAGGTTAATAGGGCGATCTCGAAGTTTGTTAGTCGGAACGGGGGTATAGCAATACGGCATGTTGAGTTGGAAAGGACGGAAGAGGAATTTTGGTTGGCTGACGGGGTACACCTTAATGCGGTGGGAACTGACTTATGGGCTCTTGGCTTGCAGGGAGGTATTGAGAGGGCCCTTTGGTTGCGGGGGGTCTCAGGCACTTGAAGGGTTTCAAGGTGCCTTCGTTGTGGTGTTGTTTATTGGTGGGTCCTTGAAGTTGGTTTAAAATTGGTTCGGGGATTCATCCGGGTATGGATCCCCTCATTGGCAGAATTGATGGTCCCCTGGTGATTTTGGGGGGGAACCCCGACGGGGTATGTCGGGGCCCCTGGGGGTGTGGTTGGGGTTGACGGAGGATTAACCCTTACCATTTGGTGCTCCTGAGCCAGTGTGGGTAACGGCTGGGAGCAAGTTGAGGTTTTTTATTGCTCGGTTATGGGAATCACCAGGGTTTTGGTAGCTTCAAGGACCTTACCACATTGCAAATTTTATTGGTTATGTATTCTTGTTAATAAAATGGCTGCTATGGCCAAAATTATCCAAAGATAAATTTGTGTCTGTGTAATTACTTTTAAATAAGAAATGGGAATGGAGGTGTGGGGTATGAAAGGAAGACCGGAGTCAACAATTCCAGGGTCAAGCATGTTTATTTGCCTAAGCTTCGTTCCAGGGTAGAAAGGGTAAGAGTGCCTTTCAGAATTCGAAGTGGTCGGACTGTACGGGCCACCAAGAACTGCAGGAGAGCTTGAACATCTTCCCATGGATTTGCGACATCCTCCCTCATCAGTTACGTAGGTAAGCAGGTTCTCAGCATTGCAGCCCATTTGTTATCTTAAGTTAGTTAAGCGGGGTTAACTAACCTGTCAGTTCAGCCTCAGGTCTAAAGCAGAGGCCTGGACTCCACTCCTTACTCCTCACTCCACAACTCTCCTTAAAAACAACTGACTCCTTTTTCCTGCCCCGGGGTCTCCAGACCCCTAGGTGGGCGTTTCCTTCCGTCTGGTCCTGCCCACTGGTGTGCCTGTCTTTCCCTGGGGGAGGTGACTAGGGTTTTCTGGTTGGCTTTGTGTGACTTAGGTGAGGGAAGTTGTTATGCGGGGGCCTATGTGTGACTACCTGCAGTGTCAGGGCGTCACATATGTATGTGTGTATGTCTGCTAAAGGAATGTCAACTGACCGCGCTTTCTGCCAACTCTTTCTCGCTACTATCTCCGACCAGACTATCGTTAGACCTGGAAACGACACCCATAACCGTAACAAATCATGTTTGATGTCCTTTATCAAGATTCGAAAAGGACGCCCACCCAAATCATTCCCCCCGGCATGCAACACTAAGATGTCAGGAGGTCTGTCCAACCGGGCGTATCTATGCACCTCCTGCAACACCCTGTTCCACCCTAACCCCCGAACACCGAGCCATCGCACGAGAGCCAGGTCCTTCTCAAAACCTAGCTGTCTCCCGTTCCATCTCGCGTCCGCTCGTCGGGCTCCCCAATACACATAAGAGTGGCCAAGGATCCAGACCAGGGAAGGAAGGGGGGGTGCTTCTGCAATACAAAATGTACAGACGACACCATTTTATTGCCTCACCAAACCAAATTGACAAAAAACACACACTCTCCCCCCCCCCATTGCTACCCTAATACCCCCCCCTTTTCCCCTCAATTGCCAACAACCACCTGGGGACGTACATACGACTTAAAGCGCTGCGACTTCCACCTACCAATCTGCTTAACTGTCTCCTCCGGTAGGCCGCATATAGAGGCCTCCGTCGCTGCCCCAATCCGAAAGACTTCGGATCTAACCCCAACGACTTCAAACATGCCCTAAAAACACTCACAAATTGGTATCTCGATAAAAAGGACCCATCCTCGTGACATAATAAGGGGCCATCCACCTTCGGACGGATCTGTTGAAAATTCCCGAGACACTTGAACGGGCACATATCAGATGCCACAACCATCCCCAAACGGACTAGTCTACCCACACCTCTCTGATCAGTTTTCGATTTCCTAATCCAAAATTCAACTCCGTTTTCCACTGACAATGTCACCCCAATCCAAGCCCCCGGGGAACGCCTTACTGGGCGATACCAACTCCCCAACCCGCAGGGCTCCAAAAAACGCCAAAGAAAAGGCTAACTTAAACAAACTCACCTCAAACGGAGATAGACAAACCCCCCACAACGCCCTACCCAGCCCAGCCCAGCTGGGACCCAGTTTGAGCGAGGAACGGAACAAGTCCTTCCCACACCAAGGTTTGCAGGCCCTACCTCAGTCAGGGTTTCACCCACACTCTACAGCTCCGGAATGTCATGCTCTTCAGCCTCCTCCTCCTCCTGCGCATCCTCATCCACTTTACCCTCCACACCAGTCCCAAGCTGGAAGCACTGCAGCACTGCCTCGGCAAAGCGGCAACAGGCTGTGCTGCAGCTAATCTGCATAAGTGACAAATCCCACAATGCAGAAGAGGTGTGGACAGCTCTAAAACAGCATGCAGATCACTGGCTCACACCTCTGAACCTAAAGCCAGGAAAGGTTGTGTGTGACAATGGCCGGAACCTAGTGGCGGCTTTGAGGCGAGGCCAGCTGACACATGTTCCATGCATGGCCCATGTGCTCAACCTCGTGGTTCAGCGGTTTCTAAAGTCATACCCAGAGCTGTCTGATCTGCTGGTAAAAGTTCGCTGCCTGTCTGCACATTTTCGAAAGTCACCTACTGCTTCAGCCGGCCTTGCCGGCTTTCAGCGTCATTTGCATCTTCCGGCTCACAGACTGGTGTGTGATGTCCCCACGCGTTGGAATTCAACTCTGCACATGTTGATCAGGATATGTGAGCAGAAGAGGGCAGTTGTTGAGTACCTGCATCACCTAAGCCGTCGGGAAATGGGTCAAACTCCACACATAACACCTGAGGAGTGGAGATGGATGTCCGACCTATGTACCATCCTCCAAAACTTTGAGGACTCCACCAAGATGGTGAGCGGCGAAACCAAACCAAAGAATGTGCACATTTGTTATAATAAACAAGTGAAAAATGTTGAAAATCAGTCATCCAAAGGTGTGTGAAAAAAATATATATATATGGTACCAATAAAAATGTCACTTTGTCCTGCAAAGAATGCAGCCCCCCAAATTATTTTTTTCCTCTGTGCGGCCCATACACCCAGCCGAGTTTGAGACC
Source organism: Anomaloglossus baeobatrachus (assembly GCF_048569485.1). Classification (NCBI taxonomy): domain Eukaryota; kingdom Metazoa; phylum Chordata; class Amphibia; order Anura; family Aromobatidae; genus Anomaloglossus; species Anomaloglossus baeobatrachus. Next base: position 57,857 of record NW_027442623.1, on the reverse strand, counting down.
CCCTGCCTTACACTATATAGATATTATGTTCATTCCCCATCTATCTTGCTCAGGAGAGCATCTCCCTCCCCCGGCACCAAGAGCAGCTCATACTGAATTGTTACATTGACTAGTAACACTGCACACAGAAATGCACCTTAATATTCCACTGTTAACCCTTTCCTCCCAGCAGTAACACACAACTCCTCACCTTGATATCATGGTGATTTATGGTCAGAATGACTTCAATGCGATCAGTGATTTCTATTCTAGCTCTGCTCACATAGATTTTATATCCACACTCAACTATAGGCCGTTCTTCATATTTTGGGGGCTTTTAGTCAGATATACTAGTTTGTGCCTGTATAGTATTGGTGTAGATGGGAGTGTAGGGCATGGGTTACATGGCACTGTGGTGGGATACTGATGGGAGGTATTGGTGCTGTGTTTGATGCTTCTACTGGGTATTTTCCTACAAATACTGGAACAGCTCACTGCTTAGAATGATCCTTCCCAGCTCTATAATATATTATATATACCCCACAATGCAGGCTCACACACACATTTGTCTCAAGTGTGTTGTAGGGACACAGATACAGTCTTGGTCATGTGACTAAAGGCTACTTTACACACTGCGATATCGGTCCCGATATCGCTAGTGTGGGTACCCGCCCCCATCTGTTGCGCGACACGGGTAAATCGCTGCCCATGCCGCACAACACCGACCAGACCCGTCACACATACTTACCTGCCCGGCGACGTCGCTGTGACCGGCGAACCGCCTCCTTTCTAAGGGGGCGGTCCGTGCGGCGTCACAGCGACGTCACTGAGCGACCGCCCAATAGCAGCGGAGGGGCGGAGATGAGTGGCCGGAACATCCCGCCCACCTCCTTCCTTCCTCATAGCGGCTGGGAGGCAGGTAAGGAGAGGTTCCTCGTTTCTGCGGTGTCACACGGAGTGATGTGTGCTGCCGCAGGAGCGACGAACTACATCGTTACTGCTGCAGTAACGATAATCGAGAATGGAGACCCATGTCACCGATGAGCGATTTTGCACGTTTTTGCAACGATGCAAAATCGCTCATCGGTGTCACACGCAGCAACATCGCTAATGCGGCCGGATGTGCGTCACAAATTCCGTGACCCCAACGACTCCGCATTAGCGATGTCGCAGCGTGTAAAGCCCCCTTTAGTGGGAGTGGTGTACAGGGTCTTAGCAGTAAAGAGTATTCCATATTTCTGCCAGATACCCACAGAGATATTGAAATCTGAAAAAAGAGACTTCTGCTCATTGAAGGTAAGAACTGCTCACATAGCGTTCAACTCCACAGCAAACGAGTGCTCTAGCACTGGCATCTCAGCAGGGATATTCCCCTACTACACATGTGTGTCTGGGTCGCTGTGACAGTTTACAGGACATAACTCAGGGCACCTAGACAGAAGGCAGAGGGACTACTTTCTATTTCTGGTGTAGAGCTTAGTACAATATATATATATATACTATTACATGTGACACATGTACCTTGTATTACCATTATTCGCTGTATATGAACCCCTTTTCTCCGGGCATTATTTGTCTATAGCATTTTTCACGAACCTGAGGCAACTGAGAACCCTTCAGTGAAGGAATTCCACTAACCCTCACAATACCAACCAGGGGCCTCCCTGCAGTAACTCAGGTAGTTGTACCCATTCTCTTTCCGCATTCTATGTGTTCTTCTTTCTTCTTTTTTTTCTTTTTTCTTCTTTTTATTTCTATCATGTAGTTCAGGGGTTTATAGATATATGTCCTGCATTTCATATTTCCTTTAGTGGTGCTTCTTACCCATTCTCATATCATTTACCCTAGTATTTCATGATCCTGAGGCGACTGAGAACCCTTTAATAAAGGAATCCTTTTTCACCTGAATTGTCAAGTGATACTTACCAGTGACTATCACGTAATGTTACAGGTAGTTCCATTTTCTTCCTCTTCTTTCTCTCCTTTCTTCTTTGTCACACGGTCCATTGTGTTATAGCCCACGTGTCATGATAACACTTGTACCATCTTTTCATTTAGATTCCACCTACAATTATTTACCGATTCCAGTTCTGGAATAGGCTTTCATCATCTACTCACTAGAATTCTCAAGTGCATAAGGTACTGAGACATATACATGTTCACACCATTATAAAGAACAAAGTATAAACATTGAGGTTTTTCTCACACCCATGTTCCTGTGTTCTTTGATATGATATGTGTTCATTTCCTTCACTATATAGGATTGCAAGTTTTCCATTTGTACCTTAATGGCAATGACGCTATACAATTGAACACATATCATCCTGTTATCCATATAGGTGTGTATTTACCTGCTTGACTATTTTTGGTTGTTTGATCCAGAATGTTTCTCCAGATAGGTCATGTGGAAATTTTCTTTCCTCAGTACAAATGTTTTCACTATGGCTTTGGAAAAATTTTTTGTATGAGCCTCATGGTCATTTGACCCATTGTACTCTCAAGTAGCAATATATTGTACTGTTATGTTGTACTATGTACTAATTACGTGTTTATATGGTTTTGTAACCCTTTATGATCTTAGATAACTTTATCCTTGATAAAGACCTAAAAACAAGGTCGAAACGTTGGATGAATTATCCTTTTGCACAAATAAAGAATTTTCAGCATTCCAAGAGTTCTTTTCTTACGTTATTAATCACTATAGTGTACCAGAGCTATTTCTTTTGAATTGACTCTTATTTTTTCTGAGCACCTGCTATATACACAGTGAGCCAGACATATTCAATTTTCATTCAGAAGGCAGAGGGAAGCCTTAGCAGCTGAGCATATATCTTTGCTTGTGAGCATTAGAACAGGCCGGCGATTACAGGGTAACATGAAAAATGTCCAGCTTGCATTATGACTAGAACATGACAATATCCTTTTAAGTACTAACCTATGATGCGTTCCTAAGCAGTTGATGTTATATGTTCTACATTTCATTTTCTGCATACTTTACAAATAGTAGAATTTGCTTTGATATAGGCAACTGGATTTTCACAATGAAAAGGCAAAGGATAACGCCCGAAAAAGACGCCATACATTATGTCAGTGCCATCACTGACAAACCTGGATTGACCATGAAATACGGTATGGAGAGCTGTTGTCATCGTATTAGATAGATAAGAATGATTATATGTATTGTAGAAATGTCTCCTATCATGTTCCCTAATTTTTTATTATGTCCACATCCTGGTCCCCATCTTGGACATCATAACAAACGTGCACTTTTTTGTTTAATTTACACATTGGACCATAGGAAAAATGACACTACAGCTACAGAGGTGACCGTCTGATAGCCCAGCTCGACTATCCATCTCTACTGAAGACCCTTTCAGCTTTTTGAGAGTTGGGTGGAGGACATCATCTCTGAAAATAGGGTCCCACAGCTGCACCCCATCAGTGTGAGCAGGACTCTTAGGACTCTTAGAAGAGTCAATGCTCTGAGACCATGGGGGGCGCTTAGCCCCCTCTCTTCGTCACTGAGGATGATTTCATTTTTCAGGGATTAGAGAGGGTGGTCCTTGTGGTGGACTGCAGGTATGGAGAGCTGTTGTCATCGTATTAAATAGATAAGAATGATTATATGTATTGTAGAAATGTCTCCTATCATGTTCCCTAATTTTTTATTATGTCCACATCCTGGTCCCCATCTTGGACATCATAACAAACGTGCACTTTTTTGTTTAATTTACACATTGGACCATAGGAAAAATGACACTACAGCTACAGAGGTGACCGTCTGATAGCCCAGCTCGACTATCCATCTCTACTGAAGACCCTTTCAGCTATTTGAGAGTTGGGTGGAGAACATCATCTCTGAAAATAGGGTCCCACAGCTGCACCCCATCAGTGTGAGCAGGACTCTTAGGACTCTTAGAAGAGTCAATGCTCTGAGACCATGGGGGGCGCTTAGCCCCCTCTCTTCGTCACTGAGGATGATTTCACTTTTCAGGGAATAGAGAGGGTGGTCCTTGTGGTGGACTGCAGGTATGGAGAGCTGTTGTCATCGTATTAGATAGATAAGAATGATTATATGTATTGTAGAAATGTCTCCTATCATGTTCCCTATTTTTTTATTATGTCCACATCCTGGTCCCCATCTTGGACATCATAACAAACGTGCACTTTTTTGTTTAATTTACACATTGGACCATAGGAAAAATGACACTACAGCTACAGAGGTGACCGTCTGATAGCCCAGCTCGACTATCCATCTCTACTGAAGACCCTTTCAGCTTTTTGAGAGTTGGGTGGAGGACATCATCTCTGAAAATAGGGTCCCACAGCTGCACCCCATCAGTGTGAGCAGGAATCTTAGGACTCTTAGAAGAGTCAATGCTCTGAGACCATGGGGGGCGCTTAGCCCCCTCTCTTCGTCACTGAGGATGATTTCATTTTTCAGGGATTAGAGAGAGTGGTCCTTGTGGTGGACTGCAGGTATGGAGAGCTGTTGTGATCGTATTAGATAGATAGGAATGATTATATGTATTGTAGAAATGTCTCCTATCATGTTCCCTAATTTTTTATTATGTCCACATCCTGGTCCCCATCTTGGACATCATAACAAACGTGCACTTTTTTGTTTAATTTACACATTGGACCATAGGAAAAATGACACTACAGCTACAGAGGTGACCGTCTGATAGCCCAGCTCGACTATCCATCTCTACTGAAGACCCTTTCAGCTTTTTGAGAGTTGGGTGGAGGACATCATCTCTGAAAATAGGGTCCGACAGCTGCACCCCATCAGTGTAAGCAGGAATCTTAGGACTCTTAGAAGAGTCAATGCTCTGAGACCATGGGGGGCGCTTAGCCCCCTCTCTTCGTCACTGAGGATGATTTCATTTTTCAGGGATTAGAGAGAGTGGTCCTTGTGGTGGACTGCAGGTATGGAGAGCTGTTGTGATCGTATTAGATAGATAAGAATGATTATATGTATTGTAGAAATGTCTCCTATCATGTTCCCTAATTTTTTATTATGTCCACATCCTGGTCCCCATCTTGGACATCATAACAAACGTGCACTTTTTTGTTTAATTTACACATTGGACCATAGGAAAAATGACACTACAGCTACAGAGGTGACCGTCTGATAGCCCAGCTCGACTATCCATCTCTACTGAAGACCCTTTCAGCTTTTTGAGAGTTGGGTGGAGGACATCATCTCTGAAAATAGGGTCCCACAGCTGCACCCCATCAGTGTAAGCAGGACTCTTAGGACTCTTAGAAGAGTCAATGCTCTAAAACCATGGGGGGCGCTTAGCCCCCTCTCTTCGTCCCTGAGGATGATTTCATTTTTCAGGGATTAGAGAGGGTGGTCCTTGTGGTGGACTGCAGGTATGGAGAGCTGTTGTCATCGTATTAGATAGATAAGAATGATTATATGTATTGTAGAAATGTCTCCTATCATGTTCCCTAATTTCTTATTATGTCCACATCCTGGTCCCCATCTTGGACATCATAACAAACGTGCACTTTTTTGTTTAATTTACACATTGGACCATAGGAAAAATGACACTACAGCTACAGAGGTGACCGTCTGATAGCCCAGCTCGACTATCCATCTCTACTGAAGACCCTTTCAGCTTTTTGAGAGTTGGGTGGAGGACATCATCTCTGAAAATAGGGTCCCACAGCTTCACCCCATCAGTGTGAGCAGGACTCTTAGGACTCTTAGAAGAGTCAATGCTCTGGTACCATGGGGGGCGCTTGGCCCCCTCTCTTCGTCACTGAGGATGATTTCATTTTTCAGGGATTAGAGAGGGTGGTCCTTGTGGTGGACTGCAGGTATGGAGAGCTGTTGTCATCGTATTAGATAGATAAGAATGATTATATGTATTGTAGAAATGTCTCCTATCATGTTCCCTAATTTTTTATTATGTCCACATCCTGGTCCCCATCTTGGACATCATAACAAACGTGCACTTTTTTGTTTAATTTACACATTGGACCATAGGAAAAATGACACTACAGCTACAGAGGTGACCGTCTGATAGCCCAGCTCGACTATCCATCTCTACTGAAGACCCTTTCAGCTTTTTGAGAGTTGGGTGGAGGACATCATCTCTGAAAATAGGATCCCACAGCTTCACCCCATCAGTGTGAGCAGGACTCTTAGGACTCTTAGAAGAGTCAATGCTCTGGTACCATGGGGGGCGCTTGGCCCCCTCTCTTCATCACTGAGGATGATTTCATTTTTCAGGGATTAGAGAGGGTGGTCCTTGTGGTGGACTGCAGGTATGGAGAGCTGTTGTCATCGTATTAGATAGATAAGAATGATTATATGTATTGTAGAAATGTCTCCTATCATGTTCCCTAATTTTTTATTATGTCCACATCCTGGTCCCCATCTTGGACATCATAACAAACGTGCACTTTTTTGTTTAATTTACACATTGGACTATAGGAAAAATGACACTACAGCTACAGAGGTGACCGTCTGATAGCCCAGCTCGACTATCCATCTCTACTGAAGACCCTTTCAGCTTTTTGAGAGTTGGGTGGAGGACATCATCTCTGAAAATAGGGTCCCACAGCTGCACCCCATCAGTGTGAGCAGGAGTCTTAGGACTCTTAGAAGAGTCAATGCTCTGAGACCATTGGGGGCACTTAGCCCCCTCTCTTCGTCACTGAGGATGATTTCATTTTTCAGGGATTAGAGAGGGTGGTCCTTGTGGTGGACTGCAGGTATGGAGAGCTGTTGTCATCGTATTAGATAGATAAGAATGATTATATGTATTGTAGAAATGTCTCCTATCATGTTCCCTATTTTTTTATTATGTCCACATCCTGGTCCCCATCTTGGAAATCATAACAAACGTGCACTTTTTTGTTTAATTTACACATTGGACCATAGGAAAAATGACACTACAGCTACAGAGGTGACCGTCTGATAGCCCAGCTCGACTATCCATCTCTACTGAAGACCCTTTCAGCTTTTTGAGAGTTGGGTGGAGGACATCATCTCTGAAAATAGGGTCCCACAGCTGCACCCCATCAGTGTGAGCAGGAATCTTAGGACTCTTAGAAGAGTCAATGCTCTGAGACCATGGGGGGCGCTTAGCCCCCTCTCTTCGTCACTGAGGATGATTTCATTTTTCAGGGATTAGAGAGAGTGGTCCTTGTGGTGGACTGCAGGTATGGAGAGCTGTTGTGATCGTATTAGATAGATAAGAATGATTATATGTATTGTAGAAATGTCTCCTATCATGTTCCCTAATTTTTTATTATGTCCACATCCTGGTCCCCATCTTGAACATCATAACAAACGTGCACTTTTTTGTTTAATTTACACATTGGACCATAGGAAAAATGACACTACAGCTACAGAGGTGACCGTCTGATAGCCCAGCTCGACTATCCATCTCTACTGAAGACCCTTTCAGCTTTTTGAGAGTTGGGTGGAGGACATCATCTCTGAAAATAGGGTCCCACAGCTGCACCCCATCAGTGTAAGCAGGACTCTTAGGACTCTTAGACGAGTCAATGCTCTAAAACCATGGGGGGCGCTTAGCCCCCTCTCTTCGTCCCTGAGGATGATTTCATTTTTCAGGGATTAGAGAGGGTGGTCCTTGTGGTGGACTGCAGGTATGGAGAGCTGTTGTCATCGTATTAGATAGATAAGAATGATTATATGTATTGTAGAAATGTCTCCTATCATGTTCCCTAATTTCTTATTATGTCCACATCCTGGTCCCCATCTTGGACATCATAACAAACGTGCACTTTTTTGTTTAATTTACACATTGGACCATAGGAAAAATGACACTACAGCTACAGAGGTGACCGTCTGATAGCCCAGCTCGACTATCCATCTCTACTGAAGACCCTTTCAGCTTTTTGAGAGTTGGGTGGAGGACATCATCTCTGAAAATAGGGTCCCACAGCTTCACCCCATCAGTGTGAGCAGGACTCTTAGGACTCTTAGAAGAGTCAATGCTCTGGTACCATGGGGGGCGCTTGGCCCCCTCTCTTCGTCACTGAGGATGATTTCATTTTTCAGGGATTAGAGAGGGTGGTCCTTGTGGTGGACTGCAGGTATGGAGAGCTGTTGTCATCGTATTAGATAGATAAGAATGATTATATGTATTGTAGAAATGTCTCCTATCATGTTCCCTAATTTTTTATTATGTCCACATCCTGGTCCCCATCTTGGACATCATAACAAACGTGCACTTTTTTGTTTAATTTACACATTGTACCATAGGAAAAATGACACTACAGCTACAGAGGTGACCGTCTGATAGCCCAGCTCGACTATCCATCTCTACTGAAGACCCTTTCAGCTTTTTGAGAGTTGGGTGGAGGACATCATCTCTGAAAATAGGGTCCCACAGCTGCACCCCATCAGTGTGAGCAGGACTCTTAGGACTCTTAGAAGAGTCAATGCTCTGAGACCATTGGGGGCACTTAGCCCCCTCTCTTCATCACTGAGTATGATTTCATTTTTCAGGGATTAGAGAGGGTGGTCCTTGTGGTGGACTGCAGATATGGAGAGCTGTTATCATCGTATTAGATAGATAAGAATGATTATATGTATTGTAGAAATGTCTCCTATCATGTTCCCTAATTTTTTATTATGTCCACATCCTGGTCCCCATCTTGGACATCATAACAAACGTGCACTTTTTTGTTTAATTTACACATTGGACCATAGGAAAAATGACACTACAGCTACAGAGGTGACCGTCTGATAGCCCAGCTCGACTATCCATCTCTACTGAAGACCCTTTCAGCTTTTTGAGAGTTGGGTGGAGGACATCATCTCTGAAAATAGGGTCCCACAGCTGCACCCCATCAGTGTGAGCAGGACTCTTAGGACTCTTAGAAGAGTCAATGCTCTGAGACCATGGGGGGCGCTTAGCCCCCTCTCTTCGTCACTGAGGATGATTTCATTTTTCAGGGATTAGAGAGGGTGGTCCTTGTGGTGGACTGCAGGTATGGAGAGCTGTTGTCATCGTATTAAATAGATAAGAATGATTATATGTATTGTAGAAATGTCTCCTATCATGTTCCCTAATTTTTTATTATGTCCACATCCTGGTCCCCATCTTTGACATCATAACAAACGTGCACTTTTTTGTTTAATTTACACATTGGACCATAGGAAAAATGACACTACAGCTACAGAGGTGACCGTTTGATAGCCCAGCTCGACTATCCATCTCTACTGAAGACCCTTTCAGCTTTTTGAGAGTTGGGTGGAGAACATCATCTCTGAAAATAGGGTCCCACAGCTGCACCCCATCAGTGTGAGCAGGACTCTTAGGACTCTTAGAAGAGTCAATGCTCTGAGACCATGGGGGGCGCTTAGCCCCCTCTCCTCGTCACTGAGGATGATTTCACTTTTCAGGGAATAGAGAGGGTGGTCCTTGTGGTGGACTGCAGGTATGGAGAGCTGTTGTCATCGTATTAGATAGATAAGAATGATTATATGTATTGTAGAAATGTCTCCTATCATGTTCCCTATTTTTTTATTATGTCCACATCCTGGTTCCCATCTTGGAAATCATAACAAACGTGCACTTTTTTGTTTAATTTACAAATTGGACAATAGGAAAAATGACACTACAGCTACAGAGGTGACCGTCTGATAGCCCAGCTCGACTATCCATCTCTACTGAAGACCCATTCAGCTTTTTGAGAGTTGGGTGGAGGACATCATCTCGGAAAATAGGGTCCCACAGCTGCACCCCATCAGTGTGAGCAGGAATCTTAGGACTCTTAGAAGAGTCAATGCTCTGAGACCATGGGGGGCGCTTAGCCCCCTCTCTTCGTCACTGAGGATGATTTCATTTTTCAGGGATTAGAGAGAGTGGTCCTTGTGGTGGACTGCAGGTATGGAGAGCTGTTGTGATCGTATTAGATAGATAAGAATGATTATATGTATTGTAGAAATGTCTCCTATCATGTTCCCTAATTTTTTATTATGTCCACATCCTGGTCCCCATCTTGAACATCATAACAAACGTGCACTTTTTTGTTTAATTTACACATTGGACCATAGGAAAAATGACACTACAGCTACAGAGGTGACCGTCTGATAGCCCAGCTCGACTATCCATCTCTACTGAAGACCCTTTCAGCTTTTTGAGAGTTGGGTGGAGGACATCATCTCTGAAAATAGGGTCCCACAGCTGCACCCCATCAGTGTGAGCAGGACTCTTAAGACTCTTAGAAGAGTCAATGCTCTGAGACCATTGGGGGCACTGAGCCCCCTCTCTTCGTCACTGAGGATGATTTCATTTTTCAGGGTTTAGAGAGGGTGGTCATTGTGGTGGACTGCAGGTATGGAGAGCTGTTATCATCGTATTAGATAGATAAGAATGATTATATGTATTGTAGAAATGTCTCCTATCATGTTCCCTAATTTTTTATTATGTCCACATCCTGGTCCCCATCTTGGACATCATAACAAACGTGCACTTTTTTGTTTAATTTACACATTGGACCATAGGAAAAATGACACTACAGCTACAGAGGTGACCGTCTGATAGCCCAGCTCGACTATCCATCTCTACTGAAGACCCTTTCAGCTTTTTGAGAGTTGGGTGGAGGACATCATCTCTGAAAATAGGGTCCCACAGCTTCACCCCATCAGTGTGAGCAGGACTCTTAGGACTCTTAGAAGAGTCAATGCTCTGGTACCATGGGGGGCGCTTGGCCCCCTCTCTTCGTCACTGAGGATGATTTCATTTTTCAGGGATTAGAGAGGGTGGTCCTTGTGGTGGACTGCAGGTATGTAGAGCTGTTGTCATCGTATTAGATAGATAAGAATGATTATATGTATTGTAGAAATGTCTCCTATCATGTTCCCTAATTTTTTATTATGTCCACATCCTGGTCCCCATCTTGGACATCATAACAAACGTGCACTTTTTTGTTTAATTTACACATTGGACCATAGGAAAAATGACACTACAGCTACAGAGGTGACCGTCTGATAGCCCAGCTCGACTATCCATCTCTACTGAAGACCCTTTCAGCTTTTTGAGAGTTGGGTGGAGGACATCATCTCTGAAAATAGGGTCCCACAGCTGCACCCCATCAGTGTGAGCAGGACTCTTAGGACTCTTAGAAGAGTTAATGCTCTGAGACCATGGGGGCGCTTAGCCCCCTCTCTTCGTCACTGAGGATGATTTCATTTTTCAGGGATTAGAGAGGGTGGTCCTTGTGGTGGACTGCAGGTATGGAGAGCTGTTGTCATCGTATTAGATAGATAAGAATGATTATATGTATTGTAGAAATGTCTCCTATCATGTTCTCTAATTTTTTATTATGTCCACATCCTGGTCCCCATCTTGGACATCATAACAAACGTGCACTTTTTTGTTTAATTTACACATTGGACCATAGGAAAAATGACACTACAGCTACAGAGGTGACCGTCTGATAGCCCAGCTCGACTATCCATCTCTACTGAAGACCCTTTCAGCTTTTTGAGAGTTGGGTGGAGGACATCATCTCTGAAAATAGGGTCCCACAGCTGCACCCCATCAGTGTGAGCAGGACTCTTAGGACTCTTAGAAGAGTCAATGCTCTGAGACCATTGGGGGCACTTAGCCCCCTCTCTTCGTCACTGAGGATGATTTCATTTTTCAGGGATTAGGGAGGGTGGTCCTTGTGGTGGACTGCAGGTATGGAGAGCTGTTATCATCGTATTAGATAGATAAGAATGATTATATGTATTGTAGAAATGTCTCCTATCATGTTCCCTAATTTTTTATTATGTCCACATCCTGGTCCCCATCTTGGACATCATAACAAACGTGCACTTTTTTGTTTAATTTACACATTGGACCATAGGAAAAATGACACTACAGCTACAGAGGTGACCGTCTGATAGCCCAGCTCGACAATCCATCTCTACTGAAGACCCTTTCAGCTTTTTGAGAGTTGGGTGGAGGACATCATCTCTGAAAATAGGGTCCCACAGCTGCACCCCATCAGTGTGAGCAGGACTCTTAGGACTCTTAGAAGAGTCAATGCTCTGAGACCATGGGGGGCGCTTAGCCCCCTCTCTTCGTCACTGAGGATGATTTCATTTTTCAGGGATTAGAGAGGGTGGTCCTTGTGGTGGACTGCAGGTATGGAGAGCTGTTGTCATCGTATTAAATAGATAAGAATGATTATATGTATTGTAGAAATGTCTCCTATCATGTTCCCTAATTTTTTATTATGTCCACATCCTGGTCCCCATCTTGGACATCATAACAAACGTGCACTTTTTTGTTTAATTTACACATTGGACCATAGGAAAAATGACACTACAGCTACAGAGGTGACCGTCTGATAGCCCAGCTCGACTATCCATCTCTACTGAAGACCCTTTCAGCTTTTTGAGAGTTGGGTAGAGAACATCATCTCTGAAAATAGGGTCCCACAGCTGCACCCCATCAGTGTGAGCAGGACTCTTAGGACTCTTAGAAGAGTCAATGTTTTGAGACCATGGGGGGCGCTTAGCCCCCTCTCTTCGTCACTGAGGATGATTTCACTTTTCAGGGAATAGAGAGGGTGGTCCTTGTGGTGGACTGCAGGTATGGAGAGCTGTTGTCATCGTATTAGATAGATAAGAATGATTATATGTATTGTAGAAATGTCTCCTATCATGTTCCCTATTTTTTTATTATGTCCACATCCTGGTCCCCATCTTGGAAATCATAACAAACGTGCACTTTTTTGTTTAATTTACACATTGGACCATAGGAAAAATGACACTACAGCTACAGAGGTGACCGTCTGGTAGCCCAGCTCGACTATCCATCTCTACTGAAGACCCTTTCAGCTTTTTGAGAGTTGGGTGGAGGACATCATCTCTGAAAATAGGGTCCCACAGCTGCACCCCATCAGTGTGAGCAGGACTCTTAGGACTCTTAGAAGAGTCAATGTTTTGAGACCATGGGGGGCGCTTAGCCCCCTCTCTTCGTCACTGAGGATGATTTCATTTTTCAGGGATTAGAGAGAGTGGTCCTTGTGGTGGACTGCAGGTATGGAGAGCTGTTGTGATCGTATTAGATAGATAAGAATGATTATATGTATTGTAGAAATGTCTCCTATCATGTTCCCTAATTTTTTATTATGTCCACATCCTGGTCCCCATCTTGGACATCATAACAAACGTGCACTTTTTTGTTTAATTTACACATTGGACCATAGGAAAAATGACACTACAGCTACAGAGGTGACCGTCTGATAGCCCAGCTCGACTATCCATCTCTACTGAAGACCCTTTCAGCTTTTTGAGAGTTGGGTGGAGGACATCATCTCTTAAAATAGGGTCCCACAGCTGCACCCCATCAGTGTAAGCAGGACTCTTAGGACTCTTAGAAGAGTCAATGCTCTAAAACCATGGGGGGCGCTTAGCCCCCTCTCTTCGTCCCTGAGGATGATTTCATTTTTCAGGGATTAGAGAGGGTGGTCCTTGTGGTGGACTGCAGGTATGGAGAGCTGTTGTCATCGTATTAGATAGATAAGAATGATTATATGTATTGTAGAAATGTCTCCTATCATGTTCCCTAATTTTTTATTATGTCCACATCCTGGTCCCCATCTTGGACATCATAACAAACGTGCACTTTTTTGTTTAATTTACACATTGGACCATAGGAAAAATGACACTACAGCTACAGAGGTGACCGTCTGATAGCCCAGCTCGACTATCCATCTCTACTGAAGACCCTTTCAGCTTTTTGAGAGTTGGGTGGAGGACATCATCTCTGAAAATAGGGTCCCACAGCTGCACCCCATCAGTGTGAGCAGGACTCTTAGGACTCTTAGAAGAGTTAATGCTCTGAGACCATGGGGGCGCTTAGCCCCCTCTCTTCGTCACTGAGGATGATTTCATTTTTCAGGGATTAGAGAGGGTGGTCCTTGTGGTGGACTGCAGGTATGGAGAGCTGTTGTCATCGTATTAGATAGATAAGAATGATTATATGTATTGTAGAAATGTCTCCTATCATGTTCCCTAATTTTTTATTATGTCCACATCCTGGTCCCCATCTTGGACATCATAACAAACGTGCACTTTTTTGTTTAATTTACACATTGGACCATAGGAAAAATGACACTACAGCTACAGAGGTGACCGTCTGATAGCCCAGCTCGACTATCCATCTCTACTGAAGACCCTTTCAGCTTTTTGAGAGTTGGGTGGAGGACATCATCTCTTAAAATAGGGTCCCACAGCTGCACCCCATCAGTGTAAGCAGGACTCTTAGGACTCTTAGAAGAGTCAATGCTCTAAAACCATGGGGGGCGCTTAGCCCCCTCTCTTCGTCCCTGAGGATGATTTCATTTTTCAGGGATTAGAGAGGGTGGTCCTTGTGGTGGACTGCAGGTATGGAGAGCTGTTGTCATCGTATTAGATAGATAAGAATGATTATATGTATTGTAGAAATGTCTCCTATCATGTTCCCTAATTTTTTATTATGTCCACATCCTGGTCCCCATCTTGGACATCATAACAAACGTGCACTTTTTTGTTTAATTTACACATTGGACCATAGGAAAAATGACACTACAGCTACAGAGGTGACCGTCTGATAGCCCAGCTCGACTATCCATCTCTACTGAAGACCCTTTCAGCTTTTTGAGAGTTGGGTGGAGGACATCATCTCTGAAAATAGGGTCCCACAGCTGCACCCCATCAGTGTGAGCAGGACTCTTAGGACTCTTAGAAGAGTCAATGCTCTGAGACCATTGGGGGCACTTAGCCCCCTCTCTTCGTCACTGAGGATGATTTCATTTTTCAGGGATTAGAGAGGGTGGTCCTTGTGGTGGACTGCAGGTATGGAGAGCTGTTATCATCGTATTAGATAGATAAGAATGATTATATGTATTGTAGAAATGTCTCCTATCATGTTCCCTAATTTTTTATTATGTCCACATCCTGGTCCCCATCTTGGACATCATAACAAACGTGCACTTTTTTGTTTAATTTACACATTGGACCATAGGAAAAATGACACTACAGCTACAGAGGTGACCGTCTGATAGCCCAGCTCGACAATCCATCTCTACTGAAGACCCTTTCAGCTTTTTGAGAGTTGGGTGGAGGACATCATCTCTGAAAATAGGGTCCCACAGCTGCACCCCATCAGTGTGAGCAGGACTCTTAGGACTCTTAGAAGAGTCAATGCTCTCAGACCATGGGGGGCGCTTAGCCCCCTCTCTTCGTCACTGAGGATGATTTCATTTTTCAGGGATTAGAGAGGGTGGTCCTTGTGGTGGACTGCAGGTATGGAGAGCTGTTGTCATCGTATTAAATAGATAAGAATGATTATATGTATTGTAGAAATGTCTCCTATCATGTTCCCTAATTTTTTATTATGTCCACATCCTGGTCCCCATCTTGGACATCATAACAAACGTGCACTTTTTTGTTTAATTTACACATTGGACCATAGGAAAAATGACACTACAGCTACAGAGGTGACCGTCTGATAGCCCAGCTCGACTATCCATCTCTACTGAAGACCCTTTCAGCTTTTTGAGAGTTGGGTGGAGAACATCATCTCTGAAAATAGGGTCCCACAGCTGCACCCCATCAGTGTGAGCAGGACTCTTAGGACTCTTAGAAGAGTCAATGTTTTGAGACCATGGGGGGCGCTTAGCCCCCTCTCTTCGTCACTGAGGATGATTTCACTTTTCAGGGAATAGAGAGGGTGGTCCTTGTGGTGGACTGCAGGTATGGAGAGCTGTTGTCATCGTATTAGATAGATAAGAATGATTATATGTATTGTAGAAATGTCTCCTATCATGTTCCCTATTTTTTTATTATGTCCACATCCTGGTCCCCATCTTGGAAATCATAACAAACGTGCACTTTTTTGTTTAATTTACACATTGGACCATAGGAAAAATGACACTACAGCTACAGAGGTGACCGTCTGGTAGCCCAGCTCGACTATCCATCTCTACTGAAGACCCTTTCAGCTTTTTGAGAGTTGGGTGGAGGACATCATCTCTGAAAATAGGGTCCCACAGCTGCACCCCATCAGTGTGAGCAGGACTCTTAGGACTCTTAGAAGAGTCAATGTTTTGAGACCATGGGGGGCGCTTAGCCCCCTCTCTTCGTCACTGAGGATGATTTCATTTTTCAGGGATTAGAGAGAGTGGTCCTTGTGGTGGACTGCAGGTATGGAGAGCTGTTGTGATCGTATTAGATAGATAAGAATGATTATATGTATTGTAGAAATGTCTCCTATCATGTTCCCTAATTTTTTATTATGTCCACATCCTGGTCCCCATCTTGGACATCATAACAAACGTGCACTTTTTTGTTTAATTTACACATTGGACCATAGGAAAAATGACACTACAGCTACAGAGGTGACCGTCTGATAGCCCAGCTCGACTATCCATCTCTACTGAAGACCCTTTCAGCTTTTTGAGAGTTGGGTGGAGGACATCATCTCTTAAAATAGGGTCCCACAGCTGCACCTTATCAGTGTAAGCAGGACTCTTAGGACTCTTAGAAGAGTCAATGCTCTAAAACCATGGGGGGCGCTTAGCCCCCTCTCTTCGTCCCTGAGGATGATTTCATTTTTCAGGGATTAGAGAGGGTGGTCCTTGTGGTGGACTGCAGGTATGGAGAGCTGTTGTCATCGTATTAGATAGATAAGAATGATTATATGTATTGTAGAAATGTCTCCTATCATGTTCCCTAATTTTTTATTATGTCCACATCCTGGTCCCCATCTTGGACATCATAACAAACGTGCACTTTTTTGTTTAATTTACACATTGGACCATAGGAAAAATGACACTACAGCTACAGAGGTGACCGTCTGATAGCCCAGCTCGACTATCCATCTCTACTGAAGACCCTTTCAGCTTTTTGAGAGTTGGGTGGAGGACATCATCTCTGAAAATAGGGTCCCACAGCTGCACCCCATCAGTGTGAGCAGGACTCTTAGGACTCTTAGAAGAGTTAATGCTCTGAGACCATGGGGGCGCTTAGCCCCCTCTCTTCGTCACTGAGGATGATTTCATTTTTCAGGGATTAGAGAGGGTGGTCCTTGTGGTGGACTGCAGGTATGGAGAGCTGTTGTCATCGTATTAGATAGATAAGAATGATTATATGTATTGTAGAAATGTCTCCTATCATGTTCCCTAATTTTTTATTATGTCCACATCCTGGTCCCCATCTTGGACATCATAACAAACGTGCACTTTTTTGTTTAATTTACACATTGGACCATAGGAAAAATGACACTACAGCTACAGAGGTGACCGTCTGATAGCCCAGCTCGACTATCCATCTCTACTGAAGACCCTTTCAGCTTTTTGAGAGTTGGGTGGAGGACATCATCTCTTAAAATAGGGTCCCACAGCTGCACCCCATCAGTGTAAGCAGGACTCTTAGGACTCTTAGAAGAGTCAATGCTCTAAAACCATGGGGGGCGCTTAGCCCCCTCTCTTCGTCCCTGAGGATGATTTCATTTTTCAGGGATTAGAGAGGGTGGTCCTTGTGGTGGACTGCAGGTATGGAGAGCTGTTGTCATCGTATTAGATAGATAAGAATGATTATATGTATTGTAGAAATGTCTCCTATCATGTTCCCTAATTTTTTATTATGTCCACATCCTGGTCCCCATCTTGGACATCATAACAAACGTGCACTTTTTTGTTTAATTTACACATTGGACCATAGGAAAAATGACACTACAGCTACAGAGGTGACCGTCTGATAGCCCAGCTCGACTATCCATCTCTACTGAAGACCCTTTCAGCTTTTTGAGAGTTGGGTGGAGGACACCATCTCTGAAAATAGGGTCCCACAGCTGCACCCCATCAGTGTGAGCAGGACTCTTAGGACTCTTAGAAGAGTTAATGCTCTGAGACCATGGGGGCGCTTAGCCCCCTCTCTTCGTCACTGAGGATGATTTCATTTTTCAGGGATTAGAGAGGGTGGTCCTTGTGGTGGACTGCAGGTATGGAGAGCTGTTGTCATCGTATTAGATAGATAAGAATGATTATATGTATTGTAGAAATGTCTCCTATCATGTTCCCTAATTTTTTATTATGTCCACATCCTGGTCCCCATCTTGGACATCATAACAAACGTGCACTTTTTTGTTTAATTTACACAGTGGACCATAGGAAAAATGACACTACAGCTACAGAGGTGACCGTCTGATAGCCCAGCTCGACTATCCATCTCTACTGAAGACCCTTTCAGCTTTTTGAGAGTTGGGTGGAGGACATCATCTCTGAAAATAGGGTCCCACAGCTGCACCCCATCAGTGTGAGCAGGACTCTTAGGACTCTTAGAAGAGTCAATGTTTTGAGACCATGGGGGGCGCTTAGCCCCCTCTCTTCGTCACTGAGGATGATTTCACTTTTCAGGGAATAGAGAGGGTGGTCCTTGTGGTGGACTGCAGGTATGGAGAGCTGTTGTCATCGTATTAGATAGATAAGAATGATTATATGTATTGTAGAAATGTCTCCTATCATGTTCCCTATTTTTTTATTATGTCCACATCCTGGTCCCCATCTTGGAAATCATAACAAACGTGCACTTTTTTGTTTAATTTACACATTGGACCATAGGAAAAATGACACTACAGCTACAGAGGTGACCGTCTGGTAGCCCAGCTCGACTATCCATCTCTACTGAAGACCCTTTCAGCTTTTTGAGAGTTGGGTGGAGGACATCATCTCTGAAAATAGGGTCCCACAGCTGCACCCCATCAGTGTGAGCAGGACTCTTAGGACTCTTAGAAGAGTCAATGTTTTGAGACCATGGGGGGCGCTTAGCCCCCTCTCTTCGTCACTGAGGATGATTTCATTTTTCAGGGATTAGAGAGAGTGGTCCTTGTGGTGGACTGCAGGTATGGAGAGCTGTTGTGATCGTATTAGATAGATAAGAATGATTATATGTATTGTAGAAATGTCTCCTATCATGTTCCCTAATTTTTTATTATGTCCACATCCTGGTCCCCATCTTGGACATCATAACAAACGTGCACTTTTTTGTTTAATTTACACATTGGACCATAGGAAAAATGACACTACAGCTACAGAGGTGACCGTCTGATAGCCCAGCTCGACTATCCATCTCTACTGAAGACCCTTTCAGCTTTTTGAGAGTTGGGTGGAGGACATCATCTCTTAAAATAGGGTCCCACAGCTGCACCCCATCAGTGTAAGCAGGACTCTTAGGACTCTTAGAAGAGTCAATGCTCTAAAACCATGGGGGGCGCTTAGCCCCCTCTCTTCGTCCCTGAGGATGATTTCATTTTTCAGGGATTAGAGAGGGTGGTCCTTGTGGTGGACTGCAGGTATGGAGAGCTGTTGTCATCGTATTAGATAGATAAGAATGATTATATGTATTGTAGAAATGTCTCCTATCATGTTCCCTAATTTTTTATTATGTCCACATCCTGGTCCCCATCTTGGACATCATAACAAACGTGCACTTTTTTGTTTAATTTACACATTGGACCATAGGAAAAATGACACTACAGCTACAGAGGTGACCGTCTGATAGCCCAGCTCGACTATCCATCTCTACTGAAGACCCTTTCAGCTTTTTGAGAGTTGGGTGGAGGACATCATCTCTGAAAATAGGGTCCCACAGCTGCACCCCATCAGTGTGAGCAGGACTCTTAGGACTCTTAGAAGAGTTAATGCTCTGAGACCATGGGGGCGCTTAGCCCCCTCTCTTCGTCACTGAGGATGATTTCATTTTTCAGGGATTAGAGAGGGTGGTCCTTGTGGTGGACTGCAGGTATGGAGAGCTGTTGTCATCGTATTAGATAGATAAGAATGATTATATGTATTGTAGAAATGTCTCCTATCATGTTCCCTAATTTTTTATTATGTCCACATCCTGGTCCCCATCTTGGACATCATAACAAACGTGCACTTTTTTGTTTAATTTACACATTGGACCATAGGAAAAATGACACTACAGCTACAGAGGTGACCGTCTGATAGCCCAGCTCGACTATCCATCTCTACTGAAGACCCTTTCAGCTTTTTGAGAGTTGGGTGGAGGATATCATCTCTTAAAATAGGGTCCCACAGCTGCACCCCATCAGTGTAAGCAGGACTCTTAGGACTCTTAGAAGAGTCAATGCTCTAAAACCATGGGGGGCGCTTAGCCCCCTCTCTTCGTCCCTGAGGATGATTTCATTTTTCAGGGATTAGAGAGGGTGGTCCTTGTGGTGGACTGCAGGTATGGAGAGCTGTTGTCATCGTATTAGATAGATAAGAATGATTATATGTATTGTAGAAATGTCTCCTATCATGTTCCCTAATTTTTTATTATGTCCACATCCTGGTCCCCATCTTGGACATCATAACAAACGTGCACTTTTTTGTTTAATTTACACATTGGACCATAGGAAAAATGACACTACAGCTACAGAGGTGACCGTCTGATAGCCCAGCTCGACTATCCATCTCTACTGAAGACCCTTTCAGCTTTTTGAGAGTTGGGTGGAGGACATCATCTCTGAAAATAGGGTCCCACAGCTGCACCCCATCAGTGTGAGCAGGACTCTTAGGACTCTTAGAAGAGTCAATGCTCTGAGACCATTGGGGGCACTTAGCCCCCTCTCTTCATCACTGAGGATGATTTCATTTTTCAGGGATTAGAGAGGGTGGTCCTTGTGGTGGACTGCAGATATGGAGAGCTGTTATCATCGTATTAGATAGATAAGAATGATTATATGTATTGTAGAAATGTCTCCTATCATGTTCCCTAATTTTTTATTATGTCCACATCCTGGTCCCCATCTTGGACATCATAACAAACGTGCACTTTTTTGTTTAATTTACACATTGGACCATAGGAAAAATGACACTACAGCTACAGAGGTGACCGTCTGATAGCCCAGCTCGACTATCCATCTCTACTGAAGACCCTTTCAGCTTTTTGAGAGTTGGGTGGAGGACATCATCTCTTAAAATAGGGTCCCACAGCTGCACCCCATCAGTGTAAGCAGGACTCTTAGGACTCTTAGAAGAGTCAATGCTCTAAAACCATGGGGGGCGCTTAGCCCCCTCTCTTCGTCCCTGAGGATGATTTCATTTTTCAGGGATTAGAGAGGGTGGTCCTTGTGGTGGACTGCAGGTATGGAGAGCTGTTGTCATCGTATTAGATAGATAAGAATGATTATATGTATTGTAGAAATGTCTCCTATCATGTTCCCTAATTTTTTATTATGTCCACATCCTGGTCCCCATCTTGGACATCATAACAAACGTGCACTTTTTTGTTTAATTTACACATTGGATCATAGGAAAAATGACACTACAGCTACAGAGGTGACCGTCTGATAGCCCAGCTCGACTATCCATCTCTACTGAAGACCCTTTCAGCTTTTTGAGAGTTGGGTGGAGGACATCATCTCTGAAAATAGGGTCCCACAGCTGCACCCCATCAGTGTGAGCAGGACTCTTAGGACTCTTAGAAGAGTTAATGCTCTGAGACCATGGGGGCGCTTAGCCCCCTCTCTTCGTCACTGAGGATGATTTCATTTTTCAGGGATTAGAGAGGGTGGTCCTTGTGGTGGACTGCAGGTATGGAGAGCTGTTGTCATCGTATTAGATAGATAAGAATGATTATATGTATTGTAGAAATGTCTCCTATCATGTTCCCTAATTTTTTATTATGTCCACATCCTGGTCCCCATCTTGGACATCATAACAAACGTGCACTTTTTTGTTTAATTTACACATTGGACCATAGGAAAAATGACACTACAGCTACAGAGGTGACCGTCTGATAGCCCAGCTCGACTATCCATCTCTACTGAAGACCCTTTCAGCTTTTTGAGAGTTGGGTGGAGGACATCATCTCTGAAAATAGGGTCCCACAGCTGCACCCCATCAGTGTGAGCAGGACTCTTAGGACTCTTAGAAGAGTCAATGCTCTGAGACCATTGGGGGCACTTAGCCCCCTCTCTTCATCACTGAGGATGATTTCATTTTTCAGGGATTAGAGAGGGTGGTCCTTGTGGTGGACTGCAGATATCGAGAGCTGTTATCATCGTATTAGATAGATAAGAATGATTATATGTATTGTAGAAATGTCTCCTATCATGTTCCCTAATTTTTTATTATGTCCACATCCTGGTCCCCATCTTGGACATCATAACAAACGTGCACTTTTTTGTTTAATTTACACATTGGACCATAGGAAAAATGACACTACAGCTACAGAGGTGACCGTCTGATAGCCCAGCTCGACTATCCATCTCTACTGAAGACCCTTTCAGCTTTTTGAGAGTTGGGTGGAGGACATCATCTCTGAAAATAGGGTCCCACAGCTGCACCCCATCAGTGTGAGCAGGACTCTTAGGACTCTTAGAAGAGTCAATGCTCTGAGACCATGGGGGGCGCTTAGCCCCCTCTCTTCGTCACTGAGGATGATTTCATTTTTCAGGGATTAGAGAGGGTGGTCCTTGTGGTGGACTGCAGGTATGGAGAGCTGTTGTCATCGTATTAAATAGATAAGAATGATTATATGTATTGTAGAAATGTCTCCTATCATGTTCCCTAATTTTTTATTATGTCCACATCCTGGTCCCCATCTTAGACATCATAACAAACGTGCACTTTTTTGTTTAATTTACACATTGGACCATAGGAAAAATGACACTACAGCTACAGAGGTGACCGTCTGATAGCCCAGCTCGACTATCCATCTCTACTGAAGACCCTTTCAGCTTTTTGAGAGTTGGGTGGAGAACATCATCTCTGAAAATAGGGTCCCACAGCTGCACCCCATCAGTGTGAGCAGGACTCTTAGGACTCTTAGAAGAGTCAATGCTCTGAGACCATGGGGGGCGCTTAGCCCCCTCTCTTCGTCACTGAGGATGATTTCACTTTTCAGGGAATAGAGAGGGTGGTCCTTGTGGTGGACTGCAGGTATGGAGAGCTGTTGTCATCGTATTAGATAGATAAGAATGATTATATGTATTGTAGAAATGTCTCCTATCATGTTCCCTATTTTTTTATTATGTCCACATCCTGGTCCCCATCTTGGAAATCATAACAAACGTGCACTTTTTTGTTTAATTTACACATTGGACCATAGGAAAAATGACACTACAGCTACAGAGGTGACCATCTGATAGCCCAGCTCGACTATCCATCTCTACTGAAGACCCTTTCAGCTTTTTGAGAGTTGGGTGGAGGACATCATCTCTGAAAATAGGGTCCCACAGCTGCACCCCATCAGTGTGAGCAGGAATCTTAGGACTCTTAGAAGAGTCAATGCTCTGAGACCATGGGGGGCGCTTAGCCCCCTCTCTTCGTCACTGAGGATGATTTCATTTTTCAGGGATTAGAGAGAGTGGTCCTTGTGGTGGACTGCAGGTATGGAGAGCTGTTGTGATCGTATTAGATAGATAAGAATGATTATATGTATTGTAGAAATGTCTCCTATCATGTTCCCTAATTTTTTATTATGTCCACATCCTGGTCCCCATCTTGAACATCATAACAAACGTGCACTTTTTTGTTTAATTTACACATTGGACCATAGGAAAAATGACACTACAGCTACAGAGGTGACCGTCTGATAGCCCAGCTCGACTATCCATCTCTACTGAAGACCCTTTCAGCTTTTTGAGAGTTGGGTGGAGGACATCATCTCTGAAAATAGGGTCCCACAGCTGCACCCCATCAGTGTGAGCAGGACTCTTAGGACTCTTAGAAGAGTCAATGCTCTGAGACCATTGGGGGCACTTAGCCCCCTCTCTTCATCACTGAGGATGATTTCATTTTTCAGGGATTAGAGAGGGTGGTCCTTGTGGTGGACTGCAGGTATGGAGAGCTGTTGTCATCGTATTAGATAGATAAGAATGATTATATGTATTGTAGAAATGTCTCCTATCATGTTCCCTAATTTTTTATTATGTCCACATCCTGGTCCCCATCTTGAACATCATAACAAACGTGCACTTTTTTGTTTAATTTACACATTGGACCATAGGAAAAATGACACTACAGCTACAGAGGTGACCGTCTGATAGCCCAGCTCGACTATCCATCTCTACTGAAGACCCTTTCAGCTTTTTGAGAGTTGGGTGGAGGACATCATCTCTGAAAATAGGGTCCCACAGCTGCACCCCATCAGTGTGAGCAGGACTCTTAGGACTCTTAGAAGAGTCAATGCTCTGAGATCATTGGGGGCACTTAGCCCCCTCTCTTCATCACTGAGGATGATTTCATTTTTCAGGGATTAGAGAGGGTGGTCCTTGTGGTGGACTGCAGGTATGGAGAGCTGTTGTCATCGTATTAGATAGATAAGAATGATTATATGTATTGTAGAAATGTCTCCTATCATGTTCCCTAATTTTTTATTATGTCCACATCCTGGTCCCCATCTTGGACATCATAACAAACGTGCACTTTTTTGTTTAATTTACACATTGGACCATAGGAAAAATGACACTACAGCTACAGAGGTGACCGTCTGATAGCCCAGCTCGACTATCCATCTCTACTGAAGACCCTTTCAGCTTTTTGAGTGTTGGGTGGAGGACATCATCTCTGAAAATAGGGTCCCACAGCTGCACCCCATCAGTGTGAGCAGGACTCTTAGGACTCTTAGAAGAGTCAATGCTCTGAGACCATTGGGGCCACTTAGCCCCCTCTCTTCATCACTGAGGATGATTTCATTTTTCAGGGATTAGAGAGGGTGGTCCTTGTGGTGGACTGCAGATATGGAGAGCTGTTATCATCGTATTAGATAGATAAGAATGATTATATGTATTGTAGAAATGTCTCCTATCATGTTCCCTAATTTTTTATTATATCCACATCCTGGTCCCCATCTTGGACATCATAACAAACGTGCACTTTTTTGTTTAATTTACACATTGGACCATAGGAAAAATGACACTACAGCTACAGAGGTGACCGTCTGATAGCCCAGCTCGACTATCCATCTCTACTGAAGACCCTTTCAGCTTTTTGAGAGTTGGGTGGAGGACCTCATCTCTTAAAATAGGGTCCCACAGCTGCACCCCATCAGTGTAAGCAGGACTCTTAGGACTCTTAGAAGAGTCAATGCTCTAAAACCATGGGGGGCGCTTAGCCCCCTCTCTTCGTCCCTGAGGATGATTTCATTTTTCAGGGATTAGAGAGGGTGGTCCTTGTGGTGGACTGCAGGTATGGAGAGCTGTTGTCATCGTATTAGATAGATAAGAATGATTATATGTATTGTAGAAATGTCTCCTATCATGTTCCCTAATTTTTTATTATGTCCACATCCTGGTCCCCATCTTGGACATCATAACAAACGTGCACTTTTTTGTTTAATTTACACATTGGACCATAGGAAAAATGACACTACAGCTACAGAGGTGACCGTCTGATAGCCCAGCTCGACTATCCATCTCTACTGAAGACCCTTTCAGCTTTTTGAGAGTTGGGTGGAGGACATCATCTCTGAAAATAGGGTCCCACAGCTGCACCCCATCAGTGTGAGCAGGACTCTTAGGACTCTTAGAAGAGTCAATGCTCTGAGACCATTGGGGGCACTTAGCCCCCTCTCTTCATCACTGAGGATGATTTCATTTTTCAGGGATTAGAGAGGGTGGTCCTTGTGGTGGACTGCAGATATGGAGAGCTTTTATCATCGTATTAGATAGATAAGAATGATTATATGTATTGTAGAAATGTCTCCTATCATGTTCCCTAATTTTTTATTATGTCCACATCCTGGTCCCCATCTTGGAAATCATAACAAACGTGCACTTTTTTGTTTAATTTACACATTGGACCATAGGAAAAATGACACTACAGCTACAGAGGTGACCATCTGATAGCCCAGCTCGACTATCCATCTCTACTGAAGACCCTTTCAGCTTTTTGAGAGTTGGGTGGAGGACATCATCTCTGAAAATAGGGTCCCACAGCTGCACCCCATCAGTGTGAGCAGGAATCTTAGGACTCTTAGAAGAGTCAATGCTCTGAGACCATGGGGGGCGCTTAGCCCCCTCTCTTCGTCACTGAGGATGATTTCATTTTTCAGGGATTAGAGAGAGTGGTCCTTGTGGTGGACTGCAGGTATGGAGAGCTGTTGTGATCGTATTAGATAGATAAGAATGATTATATGTATTGTAGAAATGTCTCCTATCATGTTCCCTAATTTTTTATTATGTCCACATCCTGGTCCCCATCTTGAACATCATAACAAACGTGCACTTTTTTGTTTAATTTACACATTGGACCATAGGAAAAATGACACTACAGCTACAGAGGTGACCGTCTGATAGCCCAGCTCGACTATCCATCTCTACTGAAGACCCTTTCAGCTTTTTGAGAGTTGGGTGGAGGACATCATCTCTGAAAATAGGGTCCCACAGCTGCACCCCATCAGTGTGAGCAGGACTCTTAGGACTCTTAGAAGAGTCAATGCTCTGAGACCATTGGGGGCACTTAGCCCCCTCTCTTCATCACTGAGGATGATTTCATTTTTCAGGGATTAGAGAGGGTGGTCCTTGTGGTGGACTGCAGGTATGGAGAGCTGTTGTCATCGTATTAGATAGATAAGAATGATTATATGTATTGTAGAAATGTCTCCTATCATGTTCCCTAATTTTTTATTATGTCCACATCCTGGTCCCCATCTTGAACATCATAACAAACGTGCACTTTTTTGTTTAATTTACACATTGGACCATAGGAAAAATGACACTACAGCTACAGAGGTGACCGTCTGATAGCCCAGCTCGACTATCCATCTCTACTGAAGACCCTTTCAGCTTTTTGAGAGTTGGGTGGAGGACATCATCTCTGAAAATAGGGTCCCACAGCTGCACCCCATCAGTGTGAGCAGGACTCTTAGGACTCTTAGAAGAGTCAATGCTCTGAGATCATTGGGGGCACTTAGCCCCCTCTCTTCATCACTGAGGATGATTTCATTTTTCAGGGATTAGAGAGGGTGGTCCTTGTGGTGGACTGCAGGTATGGAGAGCTGTTGTCATCGTATTAGATAGATAAGAATGATTATATGTATTGTAGAAATGTCTCCTATCATGTTCCCTAATTTTTTATTATGTCCACATCCTGGTCCCCATCTTGGACATCATAACAAACGTGCACTTTTTTGTTTAATTTACACATTGGACCATAGGAAAAATGACACTACAGCTACAGAGGTGACCGTCTGATAGCCCAGCTCGACTATCCATCTCTACTGAAGACCCTTTCAGCTTTTTGAGTGTTGGGTGGAGGACATCATCTCTGAAAATAGGGTCCCACAGCTGCACCCCATCAGTGTGAGCAGGACTCTTAGGACTCTTAGAAGAGTCAATGCTCTGAGACCATTGGGGCCACTTAGCCCCCTCTCTTCATCACTGAGGATGATTTCATTTTTCAGGGATTAGAGAGGGTGGTCCTTGTGGTGGACTGCAGATATGGAGAGCTGTTATCATCGTATTAGATAGATAAGAATGATTATATGTATTGTAGAAATGTCTCCTATCATGTTCCCTAATTTTTTATTATATCCACATCCTGGTCCCCATCTTGGACATCATAACAAACGTGCACTTTTTTGTTTAATTTACACATTGGACCATAGGAAAAATGACACTACAGCTACAGAGGTGACCGTCTGATAGCCCAGCTCGACTATCCATCTCTACTGAAGACCCTTTCAGCTTTTTGAGAGTTGGGTGGAGGACCTCATCTCTTAAAATAGGGTCCCACAGCTGCACCCCATCAGTGTAAGCAGGACTCTTAGGACTCTTAGAAGAGTCAATGCTCTAAAACCATGGGGGGCGCTTAGCCCCCTCTCTTCGTCCCTGAGGATGATTTCATTTTTCAGGGATTAGAGAGGGTGGTCCTTGTGGTGGACTGCAGGTATGGAGAGCTGTTGTCATCGTATTAGATAGATAAGAATGATTATATGTATTGTAGAAATGTCTCCTATCATGTTCCCTAATTTTTTATTATGTCCACATCCTGGTCCCCATCTTGGACATCATAACAAACGTGCACTTTTTTGTTTAATTTACACATTGGACCATAGGAAAAATGACACTACAGCTACAGAGGTGACCGTCTGATAGCCCAGCTCGACTATCCATCTCTACTGAAGACCCTTTCAGCTTTTTGAGAGTTGGGTGGAGGACATCATCTCTGAAAATAGGGTCCCACAGCTGCACCCCATCAGTGTGAGCAGGACTCTTAGGACTCTTAGAAGAGTCAATGCTCTGAGACCATTGGGGGCACTTAGCCCCCTCTCTTCATCACTGAGGATGATTTCATTTTTCAGGGATTAGAGAGGGTGGTCCTTGTGGTGGACTGCAGATATGGAGAGCTTTTATCATCGTATTAGATAGATAAGAATGATTATATGTATTGTAGAAATGTCTCCTATCATGTTCCCTAATTTTTTATTATGTCCACATCCTGGTCCCCATCTTGGACATCATAACAAACGTGCACTTTTTTGTTTAATTTACACATTGGACCATAGGAAAAATGACACTACAGCTACAGAGGTGACCGTCTGATAGCCCAGCTCGACTATCCATCTCTACTGAAGACCCTTTCAGCTTTTTGAGAGTTGGGTGGAGGACATCATCTCTGAAAATAGGGTCCCACAGCTGCACCCCATCAGTGTGAGCAGGACTCTTAGGACTCTTAGAAGAGTCAATGCTCTGAGACCATTGGGGGCACTTAGCCCCCTCTCTTCATCACTGAGGATGATTTCATTTTTCAGGGATTAGAGAGGGTGGTCCTTGTGGTGGACTGCAGATATGGAGAGCTTTTATCATCGTATTAGATAGATAAGAATGATTATATGTATTGTAGAAATGTCTCCTATCATGTTCCCTAATTTTTTATTATGTCCACATCCTGGTCCCCATCTTGGACATCATAACAAACGTGCACTTTTTTGTTTAATTTACACATTGGACCATAGGAAAAATGACACTACAGCTACAGAGGTGACCGTCTGATAGCCCAGCTTGACTATCCATCTCTACTGAAGACCCTTTCAGCTTTTTGAGAGTTGGGTGGAGGACATCATCTCTGAAAATAGGGTCCCACAGCTGCACCCCATCAGTGTGAGCAGGACTCTTAGGACTCTTAGAAGAGTCAATGCTCTGAGACCATGGGGGGCGCTTAGCCCCCTCTCTTCGTCACTGAGGATGATTTCATTTTTCAGGGATTAGAGAGGGTGGTCCTTGTGGTGGACTGCAGGTATGGAGAGCTGTTGTCATCGTATTAAATAGATAAGAATGATTATATGTATTGTAGAAATGTCTCCTATCATGTTCCCTAATTTTTTATTATGTCCACATCCTGGTCCCCATCTTGGACATCATAACAAACGTGCACTTTTTTGTTTAATTTACACATTGGACCATAGGAAAAATGACACTACAGCTACAGAGGTGACCGTCTGATAGCCCAGCTCGACTATCCATCTCTACTGAAGACCCTTTCAGCTTTTTGAGAGTTGGGTGGAGAACATCATCTCTGAAAATAGGGTCCCACAGCTGCACCCCATCAGTGTGAGCAGGACTCTTAGGACTCTTAGAAGAGTCAATGCTCTGAGACCATGGGGGGCGCTTAGCCCCCTCTCTTCGTCACTGAGGATGATTTCACTTTTCAGGGAATAGAGAGGGTGGTCCTTGTGGTGGACTGCAGGTATGGAGAGCTGTTGTCATCGTATTAGATAGATAAGAATGATTATATGTATTGTAGAAATGTCTCCTATCATGTTCCCTATTTTTTTATTATGTCCACATCCTGGTCCCCATCTTGGAAATCATAACAAACGTGCACTTTTTTGTTTAATTTACACATTGGACCATAGGAAAAATGACACTACAGCTACAGAGGTGACCGTCTGATAGCCCAGCTCGACTATCCATCTCTACTGAAGACCCTTTCAGCTTTTTGAGAGTTGGGTGGAGGACATCATCTCTGAAAAAAGGGTCCCACAGCTGCACCCCATCAGTGTGAGCAGGAATCTTAGGACTCTTAGAAGAGTCAATGCTCTGAGACCATGGGGGGCGCTTAGCCCCCTCTCTTCGTCACTGAGGATGATTTCATTTTTCAGGGATTAGAGAGAGTGGTCCTTGTGGTGGACTGCAGGTATGGAGAGCTGTTGTGATCGTATTAGATAGATAAGAATGATTATATGTATTGTAGAAATGTCTCCTATCATGTTCCCTAATTTTTTATTATGTCCACATCCTGGTCCCCATCTTGAACATCATAACAAACGTGCACTTTTTTGTTTAATTTACACATTGGACCATAGGAAAAATGACACTACAGCTACAGAGGTGACCGTCTGATAGCCCAGCTCGACTATCCATCTCTACTGAAGACCCTTTCAGCTTTTTGAGAGTTGGGTGGAGGACATCATCTCTGAAAATAGGGTCCCACAGCTGCACCCCATCAGTGTGAGCAGGACTCTTAGGACTCTTAGAAGAGTCAATGCTCTGAGACCATTGGGGGCACTTAGCCCCCTCTCTTCATCACTGAGGATGATTTCATTTTTCAGGGATTAGAGAGTGTGGTCCTTGTGGTGGACTGCAGATATGGAGAGCTGTTATCATCATATTAGATAGATAAGAATGATTATATGTATTGTAGAAATGTCTCCTATCATGTTCCCTAATTTTTTATTATGTCCACATCCTGGTCCCCATCTTGGACATCATAACAAACGTGCACTTTTTTGTTTAATTTACACATTGGACCATAGGAAAAATGACACTACAGCTACAGAGGTGACCGTCTGATAGCCCAGCTCGACTATCCATCTCTACTGAAGACCCTTTCAGCTTTTTGAGAGTTGGGTGGAGGACATCATCTCTGAAAATAGGGTCCCACAGCTGCACCCCATCAGTGTGAGCAGGACTCTTAGGACTCTTAGAAGAGTCAATGCTCTGAGACCATGGGGGGCGCTTAGCCCCCACTCTTCGTCACTGAGGATGATTTCATTTTTCAGGGATTAGAGAGGGTGGTCCTTGTGGTGGACTGCAGGTATGGAGAGCTGTTGTCATCGTATTAAATAGATAAGAATGATTATATGTATTGTAGAAATGTCTCCTATCATGTTCCCTAATTTTTTATTATGTCCACATCCTGGTCCCCATCTTGGACATCATAACAAACGTGCACTTTTTTGTTTAATTTACACATTGGACCATAGGAAAAATGACACTACAGCTACAGAGGTGACCGTCTGATAGCCCAGCTCGACTATCCATCTCTACTGAAGACCCTTTCAGCTTTTTGAGAGTTGGGTAGAGAACATCATCTCTGAAAATAGGGTCCCACAGCTGCACCCCATCAGTGTGAGCAGGACTCTTAGGACTCTTAGAAGAGTCAATGCTCTGAGACCATGGGGGGCGCTTAGCCCCCTCTCTTCGTCACTGAGGATGATTTCACTTTTCAGGTAATAGAGAGGGTGGTCCTTGTGGTGGACTGCAGGTATGGAGAGCTGTTGTCATCGTATTAGATAGATAAGAATGATTATATGTATTGTAGAAATGTCTCCTATCATGTTCCCTATTTTTTTATTATGTCCACATCCTGGTCCCCATCTTGGAAATCATAACAAACGTGCACTTTTTTGTTTAATTTACACATTGGACCATAGGAAAAATGACACTACAGCTACAGAGGTGACCGTCTGATAGCCCAGCTCGACTATCCATCTCTACTGAAGACCCTTTCAGCTTTTTGAGAGTTGGGTGGAGGACATCATCTCTGAAAATAGGGTCCCACAGCTGCACCCCATCAGTGTGAGCAGGAATCTTAGGACTCTTAGAAGAGTCAATGCTCTGAGACCATGGGGGGCGCTTAGCCCCCTCTCTTCGTCACTGAGGATGATTTAATTTTTTAGGGATTAGAGAGAGTGGTCCTTGTGGTGGACTGCAGGTATGGAGAGCTGTTGTGATCGTATTAGATAGATAAGAATGATTATATGTATTGTAGAAATGTCTCCTATCATGTTCCCTAATTTCTTATTATGTCCACATCCTGGTCCCCATCTTGGACATCATAACAAACGTGCACTTTTTTGTTTAATTTACACATTGGACCATAGGAAAAATGACACTACAGCTACAGAGGTGACCGTCTGATAGCCCAGCTCGACTATCCATCTCTACTGAAGACCCTTTCAGCTTTTTGAGAGTTGGGTGGAGGACATCATCTCTGAAAATAGGGTCCCACAGCTTCACCCCATCAGTGTGAGCAGGACTCTTAGGACTCTTAGAAGAGTCAATGCTCTGGTACCATGGGGGGCGCTTGGCCCCCTCTCTTCGTCACTGAGGATGATTTCATTTTTCAGGGATTA
Source organism: Anomaloglossus baeobatrachus (assembly GCF_048569485.1). Taxonomy (NCBI): domain Eukaryota; kingdom Metazoa; phylum Chordata; class Amphibia; order Anura; family Aromobatidae; genus Anomaloglossus; species Anomaloglossus baeobatrachus. Next base: position 25,534 of record NW_027442623.1, on the reverse strand, counting down.
GAGAGGGTGGTCCTTGTGGTGGACTGCAGGTATGGAGAGCTGTTGTCATCGTATTAGATAGATAAGAATGATTATATGTATTGTAGAAATGTCTCCTATCATGTTCCCTAATTTTTTATTATGTCCACATCCTGGTCCCCATCTTGGACATCATAACAAACGTGCACTTTTTTGTTTAATTTACACATTGCACCATAGGAAAAATGACACTACAGCTACAGAGGTGACCGTCTGATAGCCCAGCTCGACTATCCATCTCTACTGAAGACCCTTTCAGCTTTTTGAGAGTTGGGTGGAGGACATCATCTCTGAAAATAGGGTCCCACAGCTGCACCCCATCAGTGTGAGCAGGACTCTTAGGACTCTTAGAAGAGTTAATGCTCTGAGACCATGGGGGCGCTTAGCCCCCTCTCTTCGTCACTGAGGATGATTTCATTTTTCAGGGATTAGAGAGGGTGGTCCTTGTGGTGGACTGCAGGTATGGAGAGCTGTTGTCATCGTATTAGATAGATAAGAATGATTATATGTATTGTAGAAATGTCTCCTATCATGTTCCCTAATTTTTTATTATGTCCACATCCTGGTCCCCATCTTGGACATCATAACAAAGGTGCACTTTTTTGTTTAATTTACACATTGGACCATAGGAAAAATGACACTACAGCTACAGAGGTGACCGTCTGATAGCCCAGCTCGACTATCCATCTCTACTGAAGACCCTTTCAGCTTTTTGAGAGTTGGGTGGAGGACATCATCTCTGAAAATAGGGTCCCACAGCTTCACCCCATCAGTGTGAGCAGGACTCTTAGGACTCTTAGAAGAGTCAATGCTCTGAGACCATTGGGGGCACTTAGCCCCCTCTCTTCGTCACTGAGGATGATTTCATTTTTCAGGGATTAGAGAGGGTGGTCCTTGTGGTGGACTGCAGGTATGGAGAGCTGTTGTCATCGTATTAGATAGATAAGAATGATTATATGTATTGTAGAAATGTCTCCTATCATGTTCCCTAATTTCTTATTATGTCCACATCCTGGTCCCCATCTTGGACATCATAACAAACGTGCACTTTTTTGTTTAATTTACACATTGGACCATAGGAAAAATGACACTACAGCTACAGAGGTGACCGTCTGATAGACCAGCTCGACTATCCATCACTACTGAAGACCCTTTCAGCTTTTTGAGAGTCGGGTGGAGGACATCATCTCTGAAAATAGGGTCCCACAGCTTCACCCCATCAGTGTGAGCAGGACTCTTAGGACTCTTAGAAGAGTCAATGCGCTGGTACCATGGGGGGCGCTTGGCCCCCTCTCTTCGTCACTGAGGATGATTTCATTTTTCAGGGATTAGAGAGGGTGGTCCTTGTGGTGGACTGCAGGTATGGAGAGCTGTTGTCATCGTATTAGATAGATAAGAATGATTATATGTATTGTAGAAATGTCTCCTATCATGTTCCCTAATTTTTTATTATGTCCACATCCTGGTCCCCATCTTGGACATCATAACAAACGTGCACTTTTTTGTTTAATTTACACATTGGACCATAGGAAAAATGACACTACAGCTACAGAGGTGACCGTCTGATAGCCTAGCTCGACTATCCATCTCTACTGAAGACCCTTTCAGCTTTTTGAGAGTTGGGTGGAGGACATCATCTCTGAAAATAGGGTCCCACAGCTGCACCCCATCAGTGTGAGCAGGACTCTTAGGACTCTTAGAAGAGTTAATGCTCTGAGACCATGGGGGCGCTTAGCCCCCTCTCTTCGTCACTGAGGATGATTTCATTTTTCAGGGATTAGAGAGGGTGGTCCTTGTGGTGGACTGCAGGTATGGAGAGCTGTTGTCATCGTATTAGATAGATAAGAATGATTATATGTATTGTAGAAATGTCTTCAGTAGAGATGGATAGTCGAGCTGGGCTATCAGACGGTCACCTCTGTAGCTGTAGTGTCATTTTTCCTATGGTCCAATGTGTAAATTAAACAAAAAAGTGCACGTTTGTTATGATGTCCAAGATGGGGACCAGGATGTGGACATAATAAAAAATTAGGGAACATGATAGGAGACATTTCTACAATACATATAATCATTCTTATCTATCTAATACGATGACAACAGCTCTCCATACCTGCAGTCCACCACAAGGACCACCCTCTCTAATCCCTGAAAAATGAAATCATCCTCAGTGACGAAGAGAGGGGGCTAAGCGCCCCCATGGTCTCAGAGCATTAACTCTTCTAAGAGTCCTAAGGGCATTTCGCGCATAAATGAAATGATCACATTTTTCTCCAAAACTATAACAGATGCAAGCTTGTCCTGTTTGGTGGAGATAATATTTAATAAAATAAGTAGAAACCTACTAAAAGTTTTGTTTGTTTATATTGCAATCCTGAGATAATCGTCTCCATGCTCCAAATCCATTTTAAAGCCATTTCAAAGGCATTTCACGCATAAATGAAATGATCACATTTTTCTCCAAAACTATAACACATGCAAGCTTGTCCTGTTTGGTGGAGATGATATTTAATAAAATAAGTAGAAATCCACTAAAAGTTTTGTTTGGTTATCTTGCAATCCCAAGATAATCGTCTCCATGCTCCAAATCCATTTTAAAGCCATTTTTAAGGCATTTCGCGCATAAATGAAATGATCACATTTTTCTCCAAAACTATAACAGATGCAAGCTTGTCCTGTTTGGTGGAGATAATATTTAATAAAATAAGTAGAAATCTACTAAAAGTTTTGTTTGTTTATATTGCCATCCTGAGATAATCGTCTCCATGCTCCAAATCCATTTTAAAGCCATTTCAAAGGCATTTTGCGCATAAATGAAATGATCACATTTTTCTCCAAAACTATAACACATGCAAGCTTGTCCTGTTTGGTGGAGATGATATTTGGTAAAATAAGTAGAAATCCACTAAAAGTTTTGTTTGGTTATCTTGCAATCCCGAGATAATCGTCTCCATGCTCCAAATCTATTTTAAAGCCATTTCAAAGGCATTGTGCGCATAAATGAAATGATCACATTTTTCTCCAAAACTATAACAGATGCAAGCTTGTCCTGTTTGGTGGGGATAATATTTAATAAAATAAGTAGAAATCCACTAAAAGTTTTGTTTGGTTATCTTGCAATCCCGAGATAATCGTCTCCATGCTCCAAATCCATTTTAAAGCCATTTTTAAGGCATTTCGCGCATAAATGAAATGATCACATTTTTCTCCAAAACTATAACAGATGGAAGCTCGTCCTGTTTGGAGGGGATAATATTTAATAAAATAAGTAGAAATCCACTAAAAGTTTTGTTTGGTTATATTGCAATCCCGAGATAATCGTCTCCATGCTTCAAATCCATTTAAAAGCCATTTTGAAGGCATTTCACGCATAAATGAAATGATCACATTTTTCTTCAAAACTAAAACAGATGCAAGCTTGTCCTGTTTGGTAGAGATGATATTTAATAAAATATGTAGAAATCCACTAAAAGTTTTGTTTGGTTATCTTGCAATCCCGAGATAATCGTCTCCATGCTTCAAAACTATTTTAAAGCCATTTTTAAGGCATTTCGCGCATACATGAAATGATCACATTTTTCTCCAAAACTATAACAGATGCAAGCTTGTCCTGTTTGGTGGAGATAATATTTAATAAAATAAGTAGAAACCTACTAAAAGTTTTGTTTGGCGCCCCCCATGGTTTTAGAGCATTGACTCTTCTAAGAGTCCTAAGAGTCCTGCTTACACTGATGGGGTGCAGCTGTGGGACCCTATTTTAAGAGATGATGTCCTCCACCCAACTCTCAAAAAGCTGAAAGGGTCTTCAGTAGAGATGGATAGTCGAGCTGGGCTATCAGACGGTCACCTCTGTAGCTGTAGTGTCATTTTTCCTATGGTCCAATGTGTAAATTAAACAAAAAAGTGCACGTTTGTTATGATGTCCAAGATGGGGACCAGGATGTGGACATAATAAAAAATTAGGGAACATGATAGGAGACATTTCTACAATACATATAATCATTCTTATCTATCTAATACGATCACAACAGCTCTCCATTCCTGCAGTCCACCACAAGGACCACTCTCTCTAATCCCTGAAAAATGAAATCATCCTCAGTGACGAAGAGAGGGGGCTAAGCGCCCCCCATGGTCTCAGAGCATTGACTCTTCTAAGAGTCCTAAGAGTCCTGCTCACACTGATGGGGTGCAGCTGTGGGACCCTATTTTCAGAGATGATGTCCTCCACCCAACTCTCAAAAAGCTGAAAGGGTCTTCAGTAGAGATGGATAGTCGAGCTGGGCTATCAGACGGTCACCTCTGTAGCTGTAGTGTCATTTTTCCTATGGTCCAATGTGTAAATTAAACAAAAAAGTGCACGTTTGTTATGATTTCCAAGATGGGGACCAGGATGTGGACATAATAAAAAAATAGGGAACATGATAGGAGACATTTCTACAATACATATAATTATTCTTATCTATCTAATACGATGACAACAGCTCTCCATACCTGCAGTCCATCACAAGGACCACCCTCTCTAATCCCTGAAAAATGAAATCATCCTCAGTGACGAAGAGAGGGGGCTAAGCGCACCCCATGGTCTCAAAACATTGACTCTTCTAAGAGTCCTAAGAGTCCTGCTCACACTGATGGGGTGCAGCTGTGGGACCCTATTTTCAGAGATGATGTCCTCCACCCAACTCTCAAAAAGCTGAAAGGGTCTTCAGTAGAGATGGATAGTCGAGCTGGGCTATCAGACGGTCACCTCTGTAGCTGTAGTGTCATTTTTCCTATGGTCCAATGTGTAAATTAAACAAAAAAGTGCACGTTTGTTATGATTTCCAAGATGGGGACCAGGATGTGGACATAATAAAAAAATAGGGAACATGATAGGAGACATTTCTACAATACATATAATCATTCTTATCTATCTAATACGATGACAACAGCTCTCCATACCTTCAGTCCACCACAAGGACCACCCTCTCTATTCCCTGAAAAGTGAAATCATCCTCAGTGACGAAGAGAGGGGGCTAAGCGCCCCCCATGGTCTCAGAGCATTGACTCTTCTAAGAGTCCTAAGAGTCCTGCTCACACTGATGGGGTGCAGCTGTGGGACCCTATTTTCAGAGATGATGTTCTCCACCAAACTCTCAAAAAGCTGAAAGGGTCTTCAGTAGAGATGGATAGTCGAGCTGGGCTATCAGACGGTCACCTCTGTACCTGTAGTGTCATTTTTCCTATGGTCCAATGTGTAAATTAAACAAAAAAGTGCACGTTTGTTATGATGTCCAAGATGGGGACCAGGATGTGGACATAATAAAAAATTAGGGAACATGATAGGAGACATTTCTACAATACATATAATCATTCTTATCTATTTAAAATGATGACAACAGCTCTCCATACCTGCAGTCCACCACGAGGACCACCCTCTCTAATCCCTGAAAAATGAAATCATCCTCAGTGACGAAGAGAGGGGGCTAAGCGCACCCCATGGTCTCAAAACATTGACTCTTCTAAGAGTCCTAAGAGTCCTGCTCACACTGATGGGGTGCAGCTGTGGGACCCTATTTTCAGAGATGATGTCCTCCACCCAACTCTCAAAAAGCTGAAAGGGTCTTCAGTAGAGATGGATAGTCGAGCTGGGCTATCAGACGGTCACCTCTGTAGCTGTAGTGTCATTTTTCCTATGGTCCAATGTGTAAATTAAACAAAAAAGTGCACGTTTGTTATGATTTCCAAGATGGGGACCAGGATGTGGACATAATAAAAAAATAGGGAACATGATAGGAGACATTTCTACAATACATATAATCATTCTTATCTATCTAATACGATGACAACAGCTCTCCATACCTGCAGTCCACCACAAGGACCACCCTCTCTATTCCCTGAAAAGTGAAATCATCCTCAGTGCCGAAGAGAGGGGGCTAAGCGCCCCCCATGGTCTCAGAGCATTGACTCTTCTAAGAGTCCTAAGAGTCCTGCTCACACTGATGGGGTGCAGCTGTGGGACCCTATTTTCAGAGATGATGTTCTCCACCAAACTCTCAAAAAGCTGAAAGGGTCTTCAGTAGAGATGGATAGTCGAGCTGGGCTATCAGACGGTCACCTCTGTACCTGTAGTGTCATTTTTCCTATGGTCCATTGTGTAAATTAAACAAAAAAGTGCACGTTTGTTATGATGTCCAAGATGGGGACCAGGATGTGGACATAATAAAAAATTAGGGAACATGATAGGAGACATTTCTACAATACATATAATCATTCTTATCTATTTAATACGATGACAACAGCTCTCCATACCTGCAGTCCACCACAAGGACCACCCTCTCTAATCCCTGAAAAATGAAATCATCCTTAGTGACGAAGAGAGGGGGCTAAACGCCCCCCATGGTCTCAGAGCATTGACTCTTCTAAGAGTCCTAGGAGTCCTGCTCACACTGATGGGGTGCAGCTGTGGGACCCTATTTTCAGAGATGATGTCCTCCACCCAACTCTCAAAAAGCTGAAAGGGTCTTCAGTAGAGATGGATTGTCGAGCTGGGCTATCAGACGGTCACCTCTGTAGCTGTAGTGTCATTTTTCCTATGGTCCAATGTGTAAATTAAACAAAAAAGTGCACGTTTGTTATGATGTCCAAGATGGGGACCAGGATGTGGACATAATAAAAAATTAGGGAACATGATAGGAGACATTTCTACAATACATATAATCATTCTTATCTATCTAATACGATAACAGCTCTCCATACCTGCAGTCCACCACAAGGACCACCCTCTCTAATCCCTGAAAAATGAAATCATCCTCAGTGACGAAGAGAGGGGGCTAAGTGCCCCCAATGGTCTCAGAGCATTGACTCTTCTAAGAGTCCTAAGAGTCCTGCTCACACTGATGGGGTGCAGCTGTGGGACCCTATTTTCAGAGATGATGTCCTCCACCCAACTCTCAAAAAGCTGAAAGGGTCTTCAGTAGAGATGGATAGTCGAGCTGGGCTATCAGACGGTCACCTCTGTAGCTGTAGTGTCATTTTTCCTATGGTCCAATGTGTAAATTAAACAAAAAAGTGCACGTTTGTTATGATGTCCAAGATGGGGACCAGGATGTGGACATAATAAAAAATTAGGGAACATGATAGGAGACATTTCTACAATACATATAATCATTCTTATCTATCTAATACGATGACAACAGCTCTCCATACCTGCAGTCCACCACAAGGACCACCCTCTCTAATCCCTGAAAAATGAAATCATCCTCAGTGACGAAGAGAGGGGGCCAAGCGCCCCCCATGGTACCAGAGCATTGACTCTTCTAAGAGTCCTAAGAGTCCTGCTCACACTGATGGGGTGAAGCTGTGGGACCCTATTTTCAGAGATGATGTCCTCCACCCGACTCTCAAAAAGCTGAAAGGGTCTTCAGTAGAGATGGATAGTCGAGCTGGGCTATCAGACGGTCACCTATGTAGCTGTAGTGTCATTTTTCCTATGGTCCAATGTGTAAATTAAACAAAAAAGTGCACGTTTGTTATGATGTCCAAGATGGGGACCAGGATGTGGACATAATAAAAAATTAGGGAACATGATAGGAGACATTTCTACAATACATATAATCATTCTTATCTATCTAATACGATGACAACAGCTCTCCATACCTGCAGTCCACCACAAGGACCACCCTCTCTAATCCCTGAAAAATGAAATCATCCTCAGAGACGAAGAGAGGGGGCTAAGTGCCCCCAATGGTCTCAGAGCATTGACTCTTCTAAAAGTCCTAAGAGTCCTGCTCACACTGATGGGGTGCAGCTGTGGGACCCTATTTTCAGAGATGATGTCCTCCACCCAACTCTCAAAAAGCTGAAAGGGTCTTCAGTAGAGATGGATAGTCGAGCTGGGCTATCAGACGGTCACCTCTGTAGCTGTAGTGTCATTTTTCCTATGGTCCAATGTGTAAATTAAACAAAAAAGTGCACGTTTGTTATGATGTCCAAGATGGGGACCAGGATGTGGACATAATAAAAAATTAGGGAACATGATAGGAGACATTTCTACAATACATATAATCATTCTTATCTATCTAATACGATGACAACAGCTCTCCATACCTGCAGTCCACCACAAGGACCACCCTCTCTAATCCCTGAAAAATGAAATCATCCTCAGTGACGAAGAGAGGGGGCTAAGCGCCCCCATGGTCTCAGAGCATTAACTCTTCTAAGAGTCCTAAGAGTCCTGCTCACACTGATGGGGTGCAGCTGTGGGACCCTATTTTCAGAGATGATGTCCTCCACCCAACTCTCAAAAAGCTGAAAGGGTCTTCAGTAGAGATGGATAGTCGAGCTAGGCTATCAGACGGTCACCTCTGTAGCTGTAGTGTCATTTTTCCTATGGTCCAATGTGTAAATTAAACAAAAAATTGCACGTTTGTTATGATGTCCAAGATGGGGACCAGGATGTGGACATAATAAAAAATTAGGGAACATGATAGGAGACATTTCTACAATACATATAATCATTCTTATCTATCTAATACGATGACAACAGCTCTCCATACCTGCAGTCCACCACAAGGACCACCCTCTCTAATCCCTGAAAAATGAAATCATCCTCAGTGACGAAGAGAGGGGGCCAAGCGCCCCCCATGGTACCAGAGCATTGACTCTTCTAAGAGTCCTAAGAGTCCTGCTCACACTGATGGGGTGAAGCTGTGGGACCCTATTTTCAGAGATGATGTCCTCCACCCGACTCTCAAAAAGCTGAAAGGGTCTTCAGTAGAGATGGATAGTCGAGCTGGGCTATCAGACGGTCACCTCTGTAGCTGTAGTGTCATTTTTCCTATGGTCCAATGTGTAAATTAAACAAAAAAGTGCACGTTTGTTATGATGTCCAAGATGGGGACCAGGATGTGGACATAATAAGAAATTAGGGAACATGATAGGAGACATTTCTACAATACATATAATCATTCTTATCTATCTAATACGATGACAACAGCTCTCCATACCTGCAGTCCACCACAAGGACCACCCTCTCTAATCCCTGAAAAATGAAATCATCCTCAGTGACGAAGAGAGGGGGCTAAGTGCCCCCAATGGTCTCAGAGCATTGACTCTTCTAAGAGTCCTAAGAGTCCTGCTCACACTGATGGGGTGAAGCTGTGGGACCCTATTTTCAGAGATGATGTCCTCCACCCAACTCTCAAAAAGCTGAAAGGGTCTTCAGTAGAGATGGATAGTCGAGCTGGGCTATCAGACGGTCACCTCTGTAGCTGTAGTGTCATTTTTCCTATGGTCCAATGTGTAAATTAAACAAAAAAGTGCACGTTTGTTATGATGTTCAAGATGGGGACCAGGATGTGGACATAATAAAAAATTAGGGAACATGATAGGAGACATTTCTACAATACATATAATCATTCTTATCTATCTAATACGATGACAACAGCTCTCCATACCTGCAGTCCACCACAAGGACCACCCTCTCTAATCCCTGAAAAATGAAATCATCCTCAGTGACGAAGAGAGGGGGCTAAGCGCCCCCATGGTCTCAGAGCATTAACTCTTCTAAGAGTCCTAAGAGTCCTGCTCACACTGATGGGGTGCAGCTGTGGGACCCTATTTTCAGAGATGATGTCCTCCACCCAACTCTCAAAAAGCTGAAAGGGTCTTCAGTAGAGATGGATAGTCGAGCTGGGCTATCAGACGGTCACCTCTGTAGCTGTAGTGTCATTTTTCCTATGGTATAATGTGTAAATTAAACAAAAAAGTGCACGTTTGTTATGATGTCCAAGATGGGGACCAGGATGTGGACATAATAAAAAATTAGGGAACATGATAGGAGACATTTCTACAATACATATAATCATTCTTATCTATCTAATACGATGACAACAGCACTCCATACCTGCAGTCCACCACAAGGACCACCCTCTCTAATCCCTGAAAAATGAAATCATCCTCAGTGACGAAGAGAGGGGGCCAAGCGCCCCCCATGGTACCAGAGCATTGACTCTTCTAAGAGTCCTAAGAGTCCTGCTCACACTGATGGGGTGAAGCTGTGGGACCCTATTTTCAGAGATGATGTCCTCCACCCAACTCTCAAAAAGCTGAAAGGGTCTTCAGTAGAGATGGATAGTCGAGCTGGGCTATCAGACGGTCACCTCTGTAGCTGTAGTGTCATTTTTCCTATGGTCCAATGTGTAAATTAAACAAAAAAGTGCACGTTTGTTATGATGTCCAAGATGGGGACCAGGATGTGGACATAATAAGAAATTAGGGAACATGATAGGAGACATTTCTACAATACATATAATCATTCTTATCTATCTAATACGATCACAACAGCTCTCCATACCTGCAGTCCACCACAAGGACCACTCTCTCTAATCCCTGAAAAATTAAATCATCCTCAGTGACGAAGAGAGGGGGCTAAGCGCCCCCCATGGTCTCAGAGCATTGACTCTTCTAAGAGTCCTAAGATTCCTGCTCACACTGATGGGGTGCAGCTGTGGGACCCTATTTTCAGAGATGATGTCCTCCACCCAACTCTCAAAAAGCTGAAAGGGTCTTCAGTAGAGATGGATAGTCGAGCTGGGCTATCAGACGGTCACCTCTGTAGCTGTAGTGTCATTTTTCCTATGGTCCAATGTGTAAATTAAACAAAAAAGTGCACGTTTGTTATGATTTCCAAGATGGGGACCAGGATGTGGACATAATAAAAAAATAGGGAACATGATAGGAGACATTTCTACAATACATATAATCATTCTTATCTATCTAATACGATGACAACAGCTCTCCATACCTGCAGTCCACCACAAGGACCACCCTCTCTATTACCTGAAAAGTGAAATCATCCTCAGTGACGAAGAGAGGGGGCTAAGCGCCCCCCATGGTCTCAGAGCATTGACTCTTCTAAGAGTCCTAAGAGTCCTGCTCACACTGATGGGGTGCAGCTGTGGGACCCTATTTTCAGAGATGATGTTCTCTACCCAACTCTCAAAAAGCTGAAAGGGTCTTCAGTAGAGATGGATAGTCGAGCTGGGCTATCAGACGGTCACCTCTGTAGCTGTAGTGTCATTTTTCCTATGGTCCAATGTGTAAATTAAACAAAAAAGTGCACGTTTGTTATGATGTCCAAGATGGGGACCAGGATGTGGACATAATAAAAAATTAGGGAACATGATAGGAGACATTTCTACAATACATATAATCATTCTTATCTATTTAATACGATGACAACAGCTCTCCATACCTGCAGTCCACCACAAGGACCACCCTCTCTAATCCCTGAAAAATGAAATCATCCTCAGGGACGAAGAGTGGGGGCTAAGCGCCCCCCATGGTCTCAGAGCATTGACTCTTCTAAGAGTCCTAAGAGTCCTGCTCACACTGATGGGGTGCAGCTGTGGGACCCTATTTTCAGAGATGATGTCCTCCACCCAACTCTCAAAAAGCTGAAAGGGTCTTCAGTAGAGATGGATAGTCGAGCTGGGCTATCAGACGGTCACCTCTGTAGCTGTAGTGTCATTTTTCCTATGGTCCAATGTGTAAATTAAACAAAAAAGTGCACGTTTGTTATGATGTCCAAGATGGGGACCAGGATGTGGACATAATAAAAAATTAGGGAACATGATAGGAGACATTTCTACAATACATATAATCATTCTTATCTATCTAATACGATGACAACAGCTCTCCATACCTGCAGTCCACCACAAGGACCACCCTCTCTAATCCCTGAAAAATGAAATCATCCTCAGTGATGAAGAGAGGGGGCTAAGTGCCCCCAATGGTCTCAGAGCATTGACTCTTCTAAGAGTCCTAAGAGTCCTGCTCACACTGATGGGGTGCAGCTGTGGGACCCTATTTTCAGAGATGATGTCCTCCACCCAACTCTCAAAAAGCTGAAAGGGTCTTCAGTAGAGATGGATAGTCGAGCTGGGCTATCAGACGGTCACCTCTGTAGCTGTAGTGTCATTTTTCCTATGGTCCAATGTGTAAATTAAACAAAAAAGTGCACGTTTGTTATGATGTTCAAGATGGGGACCAGGATGTGGACATAATAAAAAATTAGGGAACATGATAGGAGACATTTCTACAATACATATAATCATTCTTATCTATCTAATACGATCACAACAGCTCTCCATACCTGCAGTCCACCACAAGGACCACTCTCTCTAATCCCTGAAAAATGAAATCATCCTCAGTGACGAAGAGAGGGGGCTAAGCGCCCCCCATGGTCTCAGAGCATTGACTCTTCTAAGAGTCCTAAGATTCCTGCTCACACTGATGGGGTGCAGCTGTGGGACCCTATTTTCAGAGATGATGTCCTCCACCCAACTCTCAAAAAGCTGAAAGGGTCTTCAGTAGAGATGGATAGTCGAGCTGGGCTATCAGACGGTCACCTCTGTAGCTGTAGTGTCATTTTTCCTATGGTCCAATGTGTAAATTAAACAAAAAAGTGCACGTTTGTTATGATTTCCAAGATGGGGACCAGGATGTGGACATAATAAAAAAATAGGGAACATGATAGGAGACATTTCTACAATACATATAATCATTCTTATCTATCTAATACGATGACAACAGCTCTCCATACCTGCAGTCCACCACAAGGACCACCCTCTCTATTCCCTGAAAAGTGAAATCATCCTCAGTGACGAATGTGGCGCCCCTGACCTGGTCAGGCACCACTGAGTACTGCACCCATGCTGGGGACAGTACAATACAGGTAATCCAGAAGGCTGACCGGGGTGTGGAACACAGGCGCATAGTGACCAGGTCTCACACATGTACCTATGAGAGGACCCCTGGGGATCCCAGGAGGGGGCGAAGCATGAGCACGGCCTCCATCTCCTCTCAAGGGGTGTGGTAAGAGAGTCTGGTTGCTAGGTGGCGTAGGCAAGAACAGGAGAGGAGGAGCAGTGAGTCAGTTAGAGGAGAACTCCAGAGGGCTCAGTAAGGAGCAGACCTGTGGGGTTTTTGCTGTCTAACAGCGCCCGCGCAGTGGCTACAGACGGGGGAGAACGGTCACCTAGGAGGGCTACCCGAAATCCAGCTTCAGCTAGAGGACAGCGGAGTGGGAAGTAAGGAGACTGCTAGGGAGAACCAGGCCCAAACGGGCGGCAGATCCCGAAGCGAGGATAGATTCACCTTTCCCTGCTAAACCTGCCGGTGTGGGGCTCTCAAAGCCCACACCACAATACCACAAAAGCCGCAGCCACGTAACCACAGTTAGGGCCCATAGGTCTCAGGAGGCAAGCAGCTGGAGTGACCTGGTCCGGGGAACAAGCAAACGGCGAACGAAGGGGAGAGAGGCTGCAGCATCTTCCCTGGGTGACCCCCATAGGGACTCAAAGTCGGGGTCACCCCAAACCACCAAGGGCTAAGGAAGGCGAGTCAGTAGTCACCCTCATAAAGTCAGCCTGAAGGATACCTGGTTCCTGCCTGGTTCATCCCAGCTACGCCCGGGTTACTCACCCTGCCACCTGAAGTGAGTAAAAAACCCTGAAAGACATCCTGCCTGTGTGGAGTTATTCTGCGCCTTGTGGTACTACCACATCTACACAGGGCCCTGGGGCTTGCCTCACTCTCAGGAGGCCACTACATCCGACTGCACCCACCATCAGCCCCAGGCAGCCCTTAACCTGCAGTGGCGGTCCTCACTGACCGCAAATCTGAGAGTGGCGTCACGACTACAGAGAAGATCTCCTACCTGTGACCCGATACAGCCGAGTGGAGTCCCTGAAGGTAATGCACCGACACAGCAGCATCTGTGGGGCTTCACATCTGGCGTCACGAACAGGATAAGGACTAGACCTGTTCAGACAGGTGACCATGTGCCTGGGCGGTCCGCTTGAAAAATTGGAAGCGCCGCCATATTGCCACCATGAAAAGCGCGCTGAAAAACAACAGCAGCCCGCGCTGGAAGAAGTTACCGCCCACGAAGAGGTGTGGCTACCCAGAGATCCCCTGCAGAGTTCTGACCTCGCCAGCGATGAGAGCGGAGGCGTCCAGAGACGTCGGGACAGAAAGGGAGCCACAAGCCTGCTGCTGGGAGAGGAGCTGCTGAAAGAGGCAGAGCAGAAACTGAACAGTTTGCTACTGGAGGCAGCGACGAGTCCACTGCTGGGAGATCGTGCAGAAGAGGGCGCAGAAGAAATGGCGTCTGACCGCAGGAACCCAGAACCAGGCTCCGCTGCCTGGTGGTATCGGGAGCTGGCCCAGTTCTGCGATCGACTGGAGACCCGGGTTGTGGAGCAGATTCGGGAAGAACGAATGGAACTGCTGGAGATGACCGCGGCGGTTCGGGCCTATGAAAGGAGGGCCGCGCGCCGAGTGCCAGACAGGACGGCAACGACGCAGACCCCGATGCTGCCACAGATGGGTGAGTCGAGTGATGCCCCGGCCAGCGCAAGTGCCCCGACCCCTGCTGCCACGTCCGCGGTCCCCGCAGAGGCGCCCGGTGCGGCGACGCTGATCCAGGCCGCAGCCACGTCCGGTGCGGCCCGCCCAGCCCAGGCCGCCGCAGCGATGCCCTGCGCGGCCCACCAAGACCCGGTCCCTGCAGCGATGCCCTGCCCGGCCCGCAAAGAACCGGCTGCCACCGCGGCCCGCCCAGCCCAGGCCGCCGCAGCGATGCCCTGCTCGGCCCGCCAAGCCCCGATCGCTGCAACGACGCCCAGCCCAGCCTGCAAAGATCCCATCGCAGCTGCGACGCTGATCCAGGCCGCCGCCATGCCGGGCACGGCCCGCCAAGACCAGGCCGCCGCCATGCCGGGCGCGGCCCGCCAAGACCAGGCCGCCGCCATGCCAGGCGCGGCCCGCCAAGACCAGGCCGCCGCCATGCCAGGCGCGGCCCGCCAAGAAAAGTCTACCTCGTCATTTACCCCGGCCTGCAAGGCCAGAGCAGACACTACTCCCCAGGCCACGGAGGTCCTTGATAGGAAGCCCATGCTGGGGGATGACCCCGAATACTGGAGGCTGAAGGCTGACATGGAGGCTAAGTTTCCACAATGGTTGGTGGACCAGTACGTGCTCCCTCCGCACACCCCCAGAAGGATGCCGGCAACCCCTGCAGCAACTACGCCAAAGAGTCCCCCGCCTGGGCCTGCGGAAGAAAGTCCATCCCCAGCACTGCCACCAAAGGAGTGCCAAGAAGAACTAAGGGGGAGAGGAGGCCAGGAAGCTGAGGAGCTGACTCAGGAGCCAACAGCAGTGGATCCATACCCAGAGCCGGAGATGTTACCATATTCCCGCTGGGATGAAGAAGACCTGACACCGTCTGCTGAAGAAGACCTGCCCCAAAGCCTCACCTGGGAGCTTGTAAGCTGCACCCAGCAGCATCCAGCCCGCAAGACACGGCGTCATAGCAGAACCCAGGCTTTCCCTGCACCGCCATCCCCAGAGCAGAGAGAAATAACGGCCAGAGACCTACAAGAGAAACGATTCCTGAGAAGAGCCAAAGCCCAGGTCAGAGGACCCCTTTGTAGAGGAGTTGTAGAGGACTTTAACTTGAAGAGCGGATATGGCTTTATAGTCGCACCAGGAATGAAAGAAGGCATTTTTGTCAATAGGAGAGACGTCAGCGCCAACCTGCCCAGAGGACATCCGGGAAGAAACCTGAGGATGGGAGACTCCGTACAATTTACCATGCATCAAGGAGAAAGAGGATGGTATGCACTGGATGTTGCACCATGTCCTAAAGAAGAAGAAAGGAAAGACAGAGATAGAGAAACAGATGAAGATAGAGAAAGCAGAGAAAAAGAACCTACGGATGAGACAACCACCGACGACGACAGAGAGCAGGAAAGCAGCAGGTGCCGCCGCCATACAGGCTCAAGCCCTGGTAAAGAGGAGTAACGTAAAGTAAAGAAAGAAGTTACCAGTTGAAGTTTTGAAAAGTTTTGACCAGTTTGTTTGCAACGTTCTCAAGTTCAAGCCTGTGCCCACAAAAACTATTGTGAGAAATAAACCTTAAGGCTATGAACTGGCTATAGCCACAAACTCTCGCAGTGTAAATAGTTACACCAGAGGCACCACCACCAGAGCCAGCCTGTTTAGGGGCTTGGCTCGTCTGCAACCAGGGAGCACGTCCGTATATAGGGCCTTGGCTCACCTGCAACCAGAGAGAGCACGCCTGTTTATGGGGCCTTGGCTCACCACCACAAAGAGGGTACCTGGTCAGCACCAACTGTGGAGGCCGCCTCTACATCCTGCCAGAAGAGGCTGAAGGCGCGGATCCACCAGGCCGGGTATACCCTGAAACCACCAGCCCATGAAAGCCGCCTCTACATCCTGCCAGAAGTGGCTGAAGGCGCGGCCAACGTGAGAGGGTTTTGGGTGGGTTAACGGACTTGTGGGTGGAGGTTGGTGATGTCTGATACCTGGTGATCTTAAAATGTTTTACCATGTTTTAATGTTTTATGCATTTAAAATGTTGTCTTGCAGCCCGAGGACGTGCTGGTGATAACTAAGGGGGAATGTGGCGCCCCTGACCTGGTCAGGCACCACTGAGTACTGCACCCATGCTGGGGACAGTACAATACAGGTAATCCAGAAGGCTGACCGGGGTGTGGAACACAGGCGCATAGTGACCAGGTCTCACACATGTACCTATGAGAGGACCCCTGGGGATCCCAGGAGGGGGCGAAGCATGAGCACGGCCTCCATCTCCTCTCAAGGGGTGTGGTAAGAGAGTCTGGTTGCTAGGTGGCGTAGGCAAGAACAGGAGAGGAGGAGCAGTGAGTCAGTTAGAGGAGAACTCCAGAGGGCTCAGTAAGGAGCAGACCTGTGGGGTTTTTGCTGTCTAACAGCGCCCGCGCAGTGGCTACAGACGGGGGAGAACGGTCACCTAGGAGGGCTACCCGAAATCCAGCTTCAGCTAGAGGACAGCGGAGTGGGAAGTAAGGAGACTGCTAGGGAGAACCAGGCCCAAACGGGCGGCAGATCCCGAAGCGAGGATAGATTCACCTTTCCCTGCTAAACCTGCCGGTGTGGGGCTCTCAAAGCCCACACCACAATACCACAAAAGCCGCAGCCACGTAACCACAGTTAGGGCCCATAGGTCTCAGGAGGCAAGCAGCTGGAGTGACCTGGTCCGGGGAACAAGCAAACGGCGAACGAAGGGGAGAGAGGCTGCAGCATCTTCCCTGGGTGACCCCCATAGGGACTCAAAGTCGGGGTCACCCCAAACCACCAAGGGCTAAGGAAGGCGAGTCAGTAGTCACCCTCATAAAGTCAGCCTGAAGGATACCTGGTTCCTGCCTGGTTCATCCCAGCTACGCCCGGGTTACTCACCCTGCCACCTGAAGTGAGTAAAAAACCCTGAAAGACATCCTGCCTGTGTGGAGTTATTCTGCGCCTTGTGGTACTACCACATCTACACAGGGCCCTGGGGCTTGCCTCACTCTCAGGAGGCCACTACATCCGACTGCACCCACCATCAGCCCCAGGCAGCCCTTAACCTGCAGTGGCGGTCCTCACTGACCGCAAATCTGAGAGTGGCGTCACGACTACAGAGAAGATCTCCTACCTGTGACCCGATACAGCCGAGTGGAGTCCCTGAAGGTAATGCACCGACACAGCAGCATCTGTGGGGCTTCACACGAAGAGAGGGGGCTAAGCGCCCCCCATGGTCTCAGAGCATTGACTCTTCTAAGAGTCCTAAGAGTCCTGCTCACACTGATGGGGTGCAGCTGTGGGACCCTATTTTCAGAGATGATGTTCTCCACCCAACTCTCAAAAAGCTGAAAGGGTCTTCAGTAGAGATGGATAGTCGAGCTGGGCTATCAGACGGTCACCTCTGTAGCTGTAGTGTCATTTTTCCTATGGTCCAATGTGTAAATTAAACAAAAAAGTGCACGTTTGTTATGATGTCCAAGATGGGGACCAGGATGTGGACATAATAAAAAATTAGGGAACATGATAGGAGACATTTCTACAATACATATAATCATTCTTATCTATTTAATACGATGACAACAGCTCTCCATACCTGCAGTCCACCACAAGGACCACCCTCTCTAATCCCTGAAAAATGAAATCATCCTCAGTGACGAAGAGAGGGGGCTAAGCGCCCCCCATGGTCTCAGAGCATTGACTCTTCTAAGAGTCCTAAGAGTCCTGCTCACACTGATGGGGTGCAGCTGTGGGACCCTATTTTCAGAGATGATGTCCTCCACCCAACTCTCAAAAAGCTGAAAGGGTCTTCAGTAGAGATGGATAGTCGAGCTGGGCTATCAGACGGTCACCTCTGTAGCTGTAGTGTCATTTTTCCTATGGTCCAATGTGTAAATTAAACAAAAAAGTGCACGTTTGTTATGATGTCCAAGATGGGGACCAGGATGTGGACATAATAAAAAATTAGGGAACATGATAGGAGACATTTCTACAATACATATAATCATTCTTATCTATCTAATACGATGATAAAAGCTCTCCATATCTGCAGTCCACCACAAGGACCACCCTCTCTAATCCCTGAAAAATGAAATCATCCTCAGTGATGAAGAGAGGGGGCTAAGTGCCCCCAATGGTTTTAGAGCATTGACTCTTCTAAGAGTCCTAAGAGTCCTGCTTACACTGATGGGGTGCAGCTGTGGGACCCTATTTTAAGAGATGATGTCCTCCACCCAACTCTCAAAAAGCTGAAAGGGTCTTCAGTAGAGATGGATAGTCGAGCTGGGCTATCAGACGGTCACCTCTGTAGCTGTAGTGTCATTTTTCCTATGGTCCAATGTGTAAATTAAACAAAAAAGTGCACGTTTGTTATGATGTCCAAGATGGGGACCAGGATGTGGACATAATAAAAAATTAGGGAACATGATAGGAGACATTTCTACAATACATATAATCATTCTTATCTATCTAATACGATGATAACAGCTCTCCATATCTGCAGTCCACCACAAGGACCACCCTCTCTAATCCCTGAAAAATGAAATCATCCTCAGTGATGAAGAGAGGGGGCTAAGTGCCCCCAATGGTCTCAGAGCATTGACTCTTCTAAGAGTCCTAAGAGTCCTGCTCACACTGATGGGGTGCAGCTGTGGGACCCTATTTTCAGAGATGATGTCCTCCACCCAACTCTCAAAAAGCTGAAAGGGTCTTCAGTAGAGATGGATAGTCGAGCTGGGCTATCAGACGGTCACCTCTGTAGCTGTAGTGTCATTTTTCCTATGGTCCAATGTGTAAATTAAACAAAAAAGTGCACGTTTGTTATGATGTCCAAGATGGGGACCAGGATGTGGACATAATAAAAAATTAGGGAACATGATAGGAGACATTTCTACAATACATATAATCATTCTTATCTATCTAATACGATGACAACAGCTCTCCATACCTGCAGTCCACCACAAGGACCACCCTCTCTAATCCCTGAAAAATGAAATCATCCTCAGTGATGAAGAGAGGGGGCTAAGTGCCCCCAATGGTCTCAGAGCATTGACTCTTCTAAGAGTCCTAAGAGTCCTGCTCACACTGATGGGGTGCAGCTGTGGGACCCTATTTTCAGAGATGATGTCCTCCACCCAACTCTCAAAAAGCTGAAAGGGTCTTCAGTAGAGATGGATAGTCGAGCTGGGCTATCAGACGGTCACCTCTGTAGCTGTAGTGTCATTTTTCCTATGGTCCAATGTGTAAATTAAACAAAAAAGTGCACGTTTGTTATGATGTTCAAGATGGGGACCAGGATGTGGACATAATAAAAAATTAGGGAACATGATAGGAGACATTTCTACAATACATATAATCATTCTTATCTATCTAATACGATCACAACAGCTCTCCATACCTGCAGTCCACCACAAGGACCACTCTCTCTAATCCCTGAAAAATGAAATCATCCTCAGTGACGAAGAGAGGGGGCTAAGCGCCCCCCATGGTCTCAGAGCATTGACTCTTCTAAGAGTCCTAAGATTCCTGCTCACACTGATGGGGTGCAGCTGTGGGACCCTATTTTCAGAGATGATGTCCTCCACCCAACTCTCAAAAAGCTGAAAGGGTCTTCAGTAGAGATGGATAGTCGAGCTGGGCTATCAGACGGTCACCTCTGTAGCTGTAGTGTCATTTTTCCTATGGTCCAATGTGTAAATTAAACAAAAAAGTGCACGTTTGTTATGATTTCCAAGATGGGGACCAGGATGTGGACATAATAAAAAAATAGGGAACATGATAGGAGACATTTCTACAATACATATAATCATTCTTATCTATCTAATACGATGACAACAGCTCTCCATACCTGCAGTCCACCACAAGGACCACCCTCTCTATTCCCTGAAAAGTGAAATCATCCTCAGTGACGAAGAGAGGGGGCTAAGCGCCCCCCATGGTCTCAGAGCATTGACTCTTCTAAGAGTCCTAAGAGTCCTGCTCACACTGATGGGGTGCAGCTGTGGGACCCTATTTTCAGAGATGATGTTCTCCACCCAACTCTCAAAAAGCTGAAAGGGTCTTCAATAGAGATGGATAGTCGAGCTGGGCTATCAGACGGTCACCTCTGTAGCTGTAGTGTCATTTTTCCTATGGTCCAATGTGTAAATTAAACAAAAAAGTGCACGTTTGTTATGATGTCCAAGATGGGGACCAGGATGTGGACATAATAAAAAATTAGGGAACATGATAGGAGACATTTCTACAATACATATAATCATTCTTATCTATTTAATACGATGACAACAGCTCTCCATACCTGCAGTCCACCACAAGGACCACCCTCTCTAATCCCTGAAAAATGAAATCATCCTCAGTGACGAAGAGAGGGGGCTAAGCGCCCCCCATGGTCTCAGAGCATTGACTCTTCTAAGAGTCCTAAGAGTCCTGCTCACACTGATGGGGTGCAGCTGTGGGACCCTATTTTCAGAGATGATGTCCTCCACCCAACTCTCAAAAAGCTGAAAGGGTCTTCAGTAGAGATGGATAGTCGAGCTGGGCTATCAGACGGTCACCTCTGTAGCTGTAGTGTCATTTTTCCTATGGTCCAATGTGTAAATTAAACAAAAAAGTGCACGTTTGTTATGATGTCCAAGATGGGGACCAGGATGTGGACATAATAAAAAATTAGGGAACATGATAGGAGACATTTCTACAATACATATAATCATTCTTATCTATCTAATACGATGATAACAGCTCTCGATATCTGCAGTCCACCACAAGGACCACCCTCTCTAATCCCTGAAAAATGAAATCATCCTCAGTGATGAAGAGAGGGGGCTAAGTGCCCCCAATGGTCTCAGAGCTTTGACTCTTCTAAGAGTCCTAAGAGTCCTGCTCACACTGATGGGGTGCAGCTGTGGGACCCTATTTTCAGAGATGATGTCCTCCACCCAACTCTCAAAAAGCTGAAAGGGTCTTCAGTAGAGATGGATAGTCGAGCTGGGCTATCAGACGGTCACCTCTGTAGCTGTAGTGTCATTTTTCCTATGGTCCAATGTGTAAATTAAACAAAAAAGTGCACGTTTGTTATGATGTCCAAGATGGGGACCAGGATGTGGACATAATAAAAAATTAGGGAACATGATAGGAGACATTTCTACAATACATATAATCATTCTTATCTATCTAATACGATGACAACAGCTCTCCATACCTGCAGTCCACCACAAGGACCACCCTCTCTAATCCCTGAAAAATGAAATCATCCTCAGTGACGAAGAGAGGGGGCTAAGCGCCCCCATGGTCTCAGAGCATTAACTCTTCTAAGAGTCCTAAGAGTCCTGCTCACACTGATGGGGTGCAGCTGTGGGACCCTATTTTCAGAGATGATCTCCTCCACCCAACTCTCAAAAAGCTGAAAGGGTCTTCAGTAGAGATGGATAGTCGAGCTGGGCTATCAGACGGTCACCTCTGTAGCCGTAGTGTCATTTTTCCTATGGTCCAATGTGTAAATTAAACAAAAAAGTGCACGTTTGTTATGATGTCCAAGATGGGGACCAGGATGTGGACATAATAAAAAATTAGGGAACATGATAGGAGACATTTCTACAATACATATAATCATTCTTATCTATCTAATACGATGATAACAGCTCTCCATATCTGCAGTCCACCACAAGGACCACCCTCTCTAATCTCTGAAAAATGAAATCATCCTCAGTGATGAAGAGAGGGGGCTAAGTGCCCCCAATGGTCTCAGAGCATTGACTCTTCTAAGAGTCCTAAGAGTCCTGCTCACACTGATGGGGTGCAGCTGTGGGACCCTATTTTCAGAGATGATGTCCTCCACCCAACTCTCAAAAAGCTGAAAGGGTCTTCAGTAGAGATGGATAGTCGAGCTGGGCTATCAGACGGTCACCTCTGTAGCTGTAGTGTCATTTTTCCTATGGTCCAATGTGTAAATTAAACAAAAAAGTGCACGTTTGTTATGATGTCCAAGATGGGGACCAGGATGTGGACATAATAAAAAATTAGGGAACATGATAGGAGACATTTCTACAATACATATAATCATTCTTATCTATCTAATACGATGACAACAGCTCTCCATACCTGCAGTCCACCACAAGGACCACCCTCTCTAATCCCTGAAAAATGAAATCATCCTCAGTGACGAAGAGAGGGGGCTAAGCGCCCCCCATGGTCTCAGAGCATTGACTCTTCTAAGAGTCCTAAGAGTCCTGCTCACACTGATGGGGTGCAGCTGTGGGACCCTATTTTCAGAGATGATGTCCTCCACCCAACTCTCAAAAAGCTGAAAGGGTCTTCAGTAGAGATGGATAGTCGAGCTGGGCTATCAGACGGTCACCTCTGTAGCTGTAGTGTCATTTTTCCTATGGTCCAATGTGTAAATTAAACAAAAAAGTGCACGTTTGTTATGATGTCCAAGATGGGGACCAGGATGTGGACATAATAAAAAATTAGGGAACATGATAGGAGACATTTCTACAATACATATAATCATTCTTATCTATCTAATACGATGATAACAGCTCTCGATATCTGCAGTCCACCACAAGGACCACCCTCTCTAATCCCTGAAAAATGAAATCATCCTCAGTGATGAAGAGAGGGGGCTAAGTGCCCCCAATGGTCTCAGAGCTTTGACTCTTCTAAGAGTCCTAAGAGTCCTGCTCACACTGATGGGGTGCAGCTGTGGGACCCTATTTTCAGAGATGATGTCCTCCACCCAACTCTCAAAAAGCTGAAAGGGTCTTCAGTAGAGATGGATAGTCGAGCTGGGCTATCAGACGGTCACCTCTGTAGCTGTAGTGTCATTTTTCCTATGGTCCAATGTGTAAATTAAACAAAAAAGTGCACGTTTGTTATGATGTCCAAGATGGGGACCAGGATGTGGACATAATAAAAAATTAGGGAACATGATAGGAGACATTTCTACAATACATATAATCATTCTTATCTATCTAATACGATGACAACAGCTCTCCATACCTGCAGTCCACCACAAGGACCACCCTCTCTAATCCCTGAAAAATGAAATCATCCTCAGTGACGAAGAGAGGGGGCTAAGCGCCCCCATGGTCTCAGAGCATTAACTCTTCTAAGAGTCCTAAGAGTCCTGCTCACACTGATGGGGTGCAGCTGTGGGACCCTATTTTCAGAGATGATGTCCTCCACCCAACTCTCAAAAAGCTGAAAGGGTCTTCAGTAGAGATGGATAGTCGAGCTGGGCTATCAGACGGTCACCTCTGTAGCCGTAGTGTCATTTTTCCTATGGTCCAATGTGTAAATTAAACAAAAAAGTGCACGTTTGTTATGATGTCCAAGATGGGGACCAGGATGTGGACATAATAAAAAATTAGGGAACATGATAGGAGACATTTCTACAATACATATAATCATTCTTATCTATCTAATACGATGATAACAGCTCTCCATATCTGCAGTCCACCACAAGGACCACCCTCTCTAATCTCTGAAAAATGAAATCATCCTCAGTGATGAAGAGAGGGGGCTAAGTGCCCCCAATGGTCTCAGAGCATTGACTCTTCTAAGAGTCCTAAGAGTCCTGCTCACACTGATGGGGTGCAGCTGTGGGACCCTATTTTCAGAGATGATGTCCTCCACCCAACTCTCAAAAAGCTGAAAGGGTCTTCAGTAGAGATGGATAGTCGAGCTGGGCTATCAGACGGTCACCTCTGTAGCTGTAGTGTCATTTTTCCTATGGTCCAATGTGTAAATTAAACAAAAAAGTGCACGTTTGTTATGATGTCCAAGATGGGGACCAGGATGTGGACATAATAAAAAATTAGGGAACATGATAGGAGACATTTCTACAATACATATAATCATTCTTATCTATCTAATACGATGACAACAGCTCTCCATACCTGCAGTCCACCACAAGGACCACCCTCTCTAATCCCTGAAAAATGAAATCATCCTCAGTGATGAAGAGAGGGGGCTAAGTGCCCCCAATGGTCTCAGAGCATTGACTCTTCTAAGAGTCCTAAGAGTCCTGCTCACACTGATGGGGTGCAGCTGTGGGACCCTATTTTCAGAGATGATGTCCTCCACCCAACTCTCAAAAAGCTGAAAGGGTCTTCAGTAGAGATGGATAGTCGAGCTGGGCTATCAGACGGTCACCTCTGTAGCTGTAGTGTCATTTTTCCTATGGTCCAATGTGTAAATTAAACAAAAAAGTGCACGTTTGTTATGATGTCCAAGATGGGGACCAGGATGTGGACATAATAAAAAATTAGGGAACATGATAGGAGACATTTCTACAATACATATAATCATTCTTATCTATTTAATACGATGACAACAGCTCTCCATACCTGCAGTCCACCACAAGGACCACCCTCTCTAATCCCTGAAAAATGAAATCATCCTCAGTGACGAAGAGAGGGGGCTAAGCGCCCCCCATGGTCTCAGAGCATTGACTCTTCTAAGAGTCCTAAGAGTCCTGCTCACACTGATGGGTTGCAGCTGTGGGACCCTATTTTCAGAGATGATGTCCTCCACCCAACTCTCAAAAAGCTGAAAGGGTCTTCAGTAGAGATGGATAGTCGAGCTGGGCTATCAGACGGTCACCTCTGTAGCTGTAGTGTCATTTTTCCTATGGTCCAATGTGTAAATTAAACAAAAAAGTGCACGTTTGTTATGATGTCCAAGATGGGGACCAGGATGTGGACATAATAAAAAATTAGGGAACATGATAGGAGACATTTCTACAATACATATAATCATTCTTATCTATCTAATACGATGATAACAGCTCTCGATATCTGCAGTCCACCACAAGGACCACCCTCTCTAATCCCTGAAAAATGAAATCATCCTCAGTGATGAAGAGAGGGGGCTAAGTGCCCCCAATGGTCTCAGAGCATTGACTCTTCTAAGAGTCCTAAGAGTCCTGCTCACACTGATGGGGTGCAGCTGTGGGACCCTATTTTCAGAGATGATGTCCTCCACCCAACTCTCAAAAAGCTGAAAGGGTCTTCAGTAGAGATGGATAGTCGAGCTGGGCTATCAGACGGTCACCTCTGTAGCTGTAGTGTCATTTTTCCTATGGTCCAATGTGTAAATTAAACAAAAAAGTGCACGTTTGTTATGATGTCCAAGA